>NW_020221082.1:0-25117 GCF_003070985.1 Temnothorax curvispinosus | reverse complement strand
TTAATTAAAAATCTAAAAAATTAGAGGAGAGGATAGGCGGATTAATAGCGCGAGATCACAAATTACAAATAAAAAAAAGGAACTTTCGCTCGGTTTGATTAAAAATTCTGTCTCTCGAGAAGGAGGCAGTGACGACAGAATGAAAACGATCTCCTCCGCTTCGAATCAGAATGCGAGATGACGCGCGCGGGACACCCGCTTCTCATTATCGTTTAGAGAAGGCAAAAGGGAAAGACTCTGTCGGCGAGGCCTCTTTACATCTGCTTAATATTAATGGGTCATTATAGCACAGGCGAAAACAGCAGCCCGAGATGAATTCCCTCGTGGTCCGCTCGAATGAAGAAGGGGGTCTCGTTTAAATAGCCGCTCACGTTATCGGACTTTTGCGAAAGTTCCAGGGCGCGTAGGGTGCGTCCGTCTTACTTTCCAGACACTTTGAAATATTCTTACGAAGAAAAACAAATCGGCAACGATAACAAAATGATGAGTCAAAGACGATATAACTTTACTATTAGATGAAAATGTAAATTAATTCTCATATTGTTTACCCATGTCTGGGCATGTCTAATGCGCTGGAAATGATTGAACGACGACTAAAATATTCTGATGAACATTTCCCAAACGCTTAGAATCACTCCGTTAGGTTTGGTTGTCAGTAATAAGTGTCCCCTCCGTGTTTTGCGACCGTTTCATCCCCCCGCCTCGCTGCGACGGACAATGACGAAAAATACTCTCGGCGGATCCGCTGGTCCATTATCTCCAAATGAATTGCGAAGGTTTTTGGACGCGGCGACGGTGACGGCGACGGCTACGGGCTGCTGAAACGTTTCGTGTCGCGACGCTGCTGACTCATCATCCATCGCGAGCCATCGGAAGCGACGCGGGGATTAGTTGCTCGCGCTTTGGTCCGGTCTCTTAATTGATAACACTTAATGCGTCCACCCACCACCCCTTCGCCCCTCGGGAACAATTAGCGCGCGCGCGCGCGCGCGCGTGCATGGTCGATCGAACGGATGAATGGCGAGCCCGAGAGCGTTTTGGGGTCCGGACGTCGTATCCGACCATTGACGTTTAATTACGTGCGTTTAATTCCTGGTGCCAAACGGCCGTGGACCTTTACCAAAATCATGGAACGTGTGTGGGATGTTCGGAACTTTTTTCTCGGACTCGACGGACTCGAATTCTCGAATGCTGAACGGACGTCGCGTCTCTCTTTTTTTTTGCCCGCGTTTGTTGCGTTCAAGTGTCATATATTAAACAAGGTAACACACATGTATACACTTTTCTCTCTTTTTTAACGATTTATTCTGCCATTTATTCCGTTCGTTCGGCAAACTCGTTGAAAAGCTCGCTCGTTTTTAATTGGTCCACCCGAGCGCAAAACAAAATATTTTATCCCTTCGCGGGTGACGTAACGGGCCACGGGAATTTTTGTGGGAAAAGTTGCTCACGATTTAACGCGCGACGAAATGTCCCCCCCCCCCTGAAAGAATATTCGTCGCTTCGCGAATCGTTTTTTTTTCCACGTCGCGTAATAATGTCGCGTGCTTGTTCCGCGATGCTTTTATCGCGCCCGTTTCAATTTGTCCCACACAGGCTTGCATCTGCGTACACATACGCACATATGTGTACATGTCATTTGCGCACAATGGCTCGATATTTGCTACATCGAGGATATTTTTTAAATTTTTTCAACCGGTTTTAAAATAAATAGCACGCGAGGAGCAATCCATTTCGCGCCACCTGCTATCTCGTGCCCTTAATTTTTTCAAGGTAATATCTGCGACGATGGCGAATGAAGGGCGGCACGCAAGAACAATGCGACGGCAATTGTCGCGTGTATCTCGCGACCGCGAGCGGCGCGAAACCGCTGACAGTTTCGTATACAAACCGGCCGTTATTTATTGTGTCGAGGCGCCGAGATACCCGCATTCTCTCTCGCGATATCCGACTTTTCCGGTTTAATCCGGAAAAGAGCGCTCGCTGTGAGACAACGAGAACGAAAGAGAGAAAGAGAAAGACAAAAAAAAATTTTGCCGCTGATAACGACGTGCGAATTGAAGCGTAAATCTTTCACGGTGTTATTACTTTTCTTTTTTCTCATCGCGCACCGGTAACGGAGTCGAGGGAGAAAACCCTCCGTCAGAGTTTGTCGAGGAATTCATGATTGAAAAGGACACGTGGCGGACCTGAGATAAGATCCTACATATTCCCGTCTCTCTCTCTCTCTTTCTCTTTCTCTCTTCTGTAGTATATACTCTTGTATAATATTCCCGGTGGATGGAATCTTCTCAGATTACGTTAGCGGATAAGCTCGCGGCGGCGGGCGGTTGGAACTCGCGCGACCCCGGCTCCGGAATTCGCAGAGATGAATTCCCGCCGGTCCAACGACGGTGGTCGTTGCAGGGCGGAGCTGTTCGCGAGGATATAAATATAACCGGGCCATATATATACAGCGCGGTCGGATATCGGCATTTCGTTATCTTCGGTCCGGGCGACGGCGCGGAAAAGCCACGGCCGACGCTCGCCGTTTTTCCGACGCGACGGGACGCGACGGTGCGGTCGGCCCCGGTGTGCAGCTGTGCTGTGCGGAGTGCGGTGGCTGTGCGCGCCGCGCTGCAGCCGGAAAACAAGCCCCCGCGGGCCATCCACCAGCGCGACCCCCCGTCCCTTCTCTGCTTTCACCCCTTTTCCCCTTGCTCGCACCCTTTGGACGTGCTGTCGATAAAATGCCGTTGATTTACCGTCGAGGACTTATCGCGCAGGCGGGGCCGTTAAGGGAGCGGGACGTCGATGCGCCGCTTGGTACACAGCATCCCTCGAAATAGATACGCGATACGCGAGTACCTATTTCGCGATCGCGAGATTGATCCGGGAGGCGATCTTGCTCCTTTATGCGCGATGCCGCGCGGTCAGAACCTTCAACCTTCAACCCTTAAGGGCTGCTAGGTCCATACATGGACCTAGTGTTTATTTCGCTCATTCATGTTGCGCGCAGGTCTCCAAAAATTATTTTTGGACAATTTAGTATTAATTTTATTTGCAATTTTTCTGATTTTATTATATTCTTCAGTCCTCTATACCGTTATTTTATGTATAATTTTTTAAAATTTGGTTGATTAGATCCGGAGTTATACGCGATCAAAGTTGCAAGGTCCATATCTAGACAGTAAGCCTCAAGTGATCTTAAGGGTTAAATCCTTCTTAGGACGCTAAATCGCGGCAAACGCGGTCTTTCTCACTGCGAATTTACAGAATTTCTCTCGATTAGCGTCGCTGGGCGAAGGCTTAAAATATCAAGGGCGAGGCACGCCGAGCTTTGAATAATCAAGGTTTCCAGGAAGGTCGGTCCAGGGAAGTTCGCTCCACTTTTAGCTTCCCTTACATTCTATGTCTCCTGAAGAGGAGCTCCGGAAACCGCGGGCGACATATCACGTACTCGACGTCCGCGTCGTCGCGTCGCGAGATGACATTCGTCGCCGGAGATCTCGAGCGAGTCGCGACTTCTGCGGGCGAGGAAAGGGAACGAACGAGGGCGGAGGGCAGAGCTAGGAATACCATTCCGTCGCGGACGAATTCACGTCCGATTCGACCCGAGGGGCTCGAACTTTCGATTGCACGTAAACTTCTCGTAACGAGGACAAACCAGGGAGATATTTTGTTACGCGAGCAACCCGAGAACAAACTTCCCTCGTCGCGCGCATCCGACTATCGCGTTCGGAGTCATCGCGAGTCTTCTTTGGACCTTATCGTTAAAGAAAAAGGAGTTTCACAAGCCATTCTTTCGGGATGAGATCCTGGGGACAAGGGTAGATGAGGGGGAGGGGAATCTGTAAGTCCTACGGTCGCGCGATAATCCCGCATGCAGAGAGTTTCAGGATTATAATAAGGACACAGAGGGGCACAGTGGATGGTAACGGAAACCCTCGCTAACTGGAGCAAGGCTCTCCATCCGCAGCGCGCGACGAGACCGTTAGACCGAGCGCCCCGCGTGATCTCGCATTCGTGTACTTTAATTAGTTTCCGGGAGTCTGCGGGTGGAGGGGGACCGTCGAAATCGCTGCCGCGCGGCACATCCTCTGAAATTATAAACTGCAATCAGATTAACTTTGAGAGCTCTCCCTCTCTCTCTCTCTCTCTCTCTCTCTCTCCCGGCTCGTTTACAACGTAAATATCGTGCGCTGGACTACCGGGCGCCCGCTTCTCCCCCGTTTATAATTCCGCGTACTCGCTCTGACAGCATCCTTCAAACTCGATGAGCTGAATTGTCGGGGAAACGAGTTAATAAACGCTACTCACATTTATCTACAATTAGCGAATGTGCTGTTTTGAAAAGTAATTCGGACGCGTTTCGTAAATTAGCCTGTCATAATACGAGGGGTATTAATATATGTACAGGAGGCAAATCGAATAAATAAAGATAAATCGAATACAAAGTGCTACAAAAATCCATCCGACTCTGTTGTTAAATACGTTTAATTTTAATTCGATTCTCATGCTAATCGCGGATAGATGGACATGGACAGTACGGATTTCAGGAGATCGTGCATTACGCCGCTCCCCCCTCTCTCTCTCTCTCCTGGAAATTCACGACGGAAATGTAAAACGGCAATTAGGCGATCGGCGATAATTTATAGCCGCCCGCACCGAATGCACTTGCCATTCGTATCGAAGCGTAAATCACCGTTAATTTGCGCGATGCGATTAAGCCGGCGAGAATCAGTCGCCGGTACAAATTACATCCTCTATTCGTGCGCCATTGGTATGTGCATTATGCATTCGCGAGGCACATTCGTAGCACTGGAAAACGGATTAAACACGCCCCTTGCCCCCTTCTCCCCCCCGGCCGAGAGTGTCGAAACAGCGATCGGCGTTTATCAGATTCCGTATATTCGTTATACAGATCGTCTAAATCGTGCTGGCGAACAGTTAAAAATAAAACGAACAACTCTTTTCACCACTGGATTTTAACTTGTCGACTGTTCTAGGGCGCTTTTCCTTTTCTTCCTCTCTCTTTCCTCCCCTTCGTCACTTTACGGGACTCATGAAACGGCGCCGCGGGACCGGAGGTTTTAAGGCAAACGGAACGAAACTTTGCCGGTAACGTATGGCGATGCGAATGCGGACGGACGCGCGGTCTCCCGGGCGCGCGACTGCGAATTCGTGTTAGCGCGAATTTACTGCGGTTCGAGTCGCTTCATCCCCGTGATCTCTCTCTCTCTCTGCCGTACGGCGACGAGGTGTTTTTAAGCACTTACGGAACGTCGCGAATGCGAGAGAATCGATTCCTACGAACGCTTGCGGTAGATCTTGCACTTTGCACTTAGTGACTTGTTAATTAAGCGGCGAAAAGCAGCGCGTGCCAAAAATCTCATTAAAATCTTTCGACGGTCAGATATTTCCTCATTCTTCCGTCAGGTCTGATGTTCGAGTGACCTGAATTACCTTCGCACGTGCGGAAACTATATAAGGCGATATTTTCGCGAAATTAAGAGAGAGGTATATTATTATATATTTTAGTAAATTATTTTGCATTTTATTTCTCTCTTTTCCTCTTTTTATAATTTCTCTTCTGAAATTATGCAGCCTGATAAAATAAGGAATAAAATCAGTAGTAAAAAGGAAATATGTTGTTTTAAATGCGCATTTTAAATTAATTTTTTATTAGCGAAATATCAATTGCAAAATTTTTCAAGATTTAGTTAACGTTGAAAGTCGAAGAACTTTAGCCGGTCGAATTAAATTTTATTTCTATCAGCGACATAAAGAAATATTAACGAAAAATAATATGATATCGGTTAATTATATTTTTCAGCAGAAATTTATTTCAGAAACTTAATTATATTATCGAGATACATTTTATGTGAAAATTTGATTTAAAAGTTAAGTAAATAATCTTCTCGGATTTTGTAGGCAAAAATTTTACTCTAACATTTCATTCGAAAATTCGCCATTTCCATGACTATTCCCACATTTCCGCAATCACCTCCCTTTCTCCGCGCCGCGCCGCGTCTCTCGATCCCTCTCTCGTTTTATTCATCCCACGCTTGTCTCGCGCGCGTGTCTCCGGGAACGTGCCACTTGATATGTCCCGCAGTGTTTTCGTTAAAATAAGCCAGCCACTTTTGCTTGCTCGTCCCTTTTTTCCGCGCGATACTTTCAGGAAAGCCCCGTACAATGAGTACGCTCGGCTAACGACCTAATTTCGCTAATTGACTGGCCGTGGGGAACTCGACGTCGCGACGTCGCCCCATGAAAAGAAAAACCCTTTAGAAACGGTTAAAATAAAACTCCCGTATTTAGCTTGGCGCCAGAGAAAACAATACATAAATATTGCAGACATCAGAGAAATGTAAAAATATAATGTATATATATATATATATATATATACATAGCATTAAAATATACATAATATACATAAATACTAAGTACTTGAATCCAGTTGAATCGATTAGCTGATCCGACACATCTCGCTGATCCTTTGATCCTCGAGACGTGTTCACGAGAACATTTCGCATTTTCTGTGCAATTATACGTGCACTGTTAAATGTTAAAGGATGAAATTTAAACTAGAGTTAAATAACATTTTGTTATTTTTAACTACCGTGTGTGTTGAAATTTATTATTTTAACGCAAAGCAATATTATTTCAACTCAATTCTTTCAGTCAAATTAACAACATATTGAGTAGAGCCAGTGGCGACCTATAGGAATGATTAAAAATGATCAAAATTGAGCTATGTATGAATATTGAGTGAGAGAGCATGTACACATTGCTTTTCTTTTTTTTTTCAATGAGGAAAGATTTGTAGTCATCAAATGGACCACAGCCTTTGTTGTACATTATACAATAAATTTATTATTATTATTGTTACAACTTGACACTACGAATTTAACAGGGTGGAATTCTCTCGGTAACTGCATCTTTCGACGAAATGCGATTTCCCGTGCTCGCGAAGTTTTTCCCCAGAAGAATTTTCCAAGCGAAAAACTCGGCGCGTACACGTTCGCGCTCGTGACGCAACCGAGCGTTTCTTCTTCAACTTGTACTCAGCTTATTTGTAGCTTCAGATCCGCTAATAATTTCTTATAATCGCAGGGAATCTGAAATTCCAACTAATTTTTTCGATAAATCGATGGGAGCGTCCTTATTATCCCGATTTACCGTCCCGGTTTACTCCCGCGAGGGAGGAAAGGAGGAAGAGAAAAAAATCGCGATTCTCTTTGTCTTCTTCCTCTGCCAAGAGCGTCTCGGGCGATCTCTCACGACGCGTCACCGTCGTTATAGTCGCCGCGTATTCGTCGGCGTGGAAAACGGAGTTTCTGGTCGTATAGAGATAATGCCTGCCTTAGTTACTGCACCCAGTACCATCACTGGATCCACCGTCGTGTGCAGCCAGTGCAAACCGTGCGGAACACGCGCGCAGCTGCGAAGTTTGCCCGGGTTGACATACTGTGAATCATAAGTTTATATCCGCGGAGACTCATTGCGGTGAAGTTTAAGGCCGGGCTCCGACCGGGAGAGGATGAGGCGAACGGCTCCTCCGTCTTTATGCCCTGTTCTAACGTGTATATAGGGTACGCCTTCGGACGTAAAGGTCGTCGATAATGAGACTTTATTCTTGACACGATTGGCCATCGACCTTTCCCTTCACCCGGCGAACCAGACGGATTCTCGATCTAGGGCGAAGGAATGGCCGAGGAGCGCTTCATATATGTATCCCCATTCGCTATCGTAAATCGAAAGATCAATGTTTAATTTGGGACACAATTTAGTGGTGGGAATTTTGCCTCAGCTATCTCTAGAAAATCAATCTTATTTGTGCACACGTGAGAAAAAGAGAGAGAGAGAAATTTCTAAATAAAATTTACGTGAAAAGCGATAAAAGGAAGTCATTAATTATTTTTTAAATTTAATCCAAAAGGCTTAGCTTCAAAATTTAATATTAATTATTAAAAAGTAATTAATATTAAATCGCGCAATAATAATTCAATTTATATAGCGTAAGTGACGGAGTGACGGGGTAGTCAGAAACGGAAGAAGCGAAATGATGGTAATGAGAAGTCTGACGTTTTGAATTTCTTATGTCCTCGTATATCTCGGAGTTCGTTGGTCCTGTGAAAATATCGCGAAATGTATGCGTCGCGATGTTACGATAATGCGCGCCGACGGTTGATGCATTCTTTATCACACGACGTAAAAACATTTTTATTCGACCGTATAAAAACATCTTTATTGCGCCATAAGCACGCACAAGAGGGAACAATCAAGATCAAGGGTTGAAGGATCTGAACAAGAAATACCTCAGCTCCGATCTGAAACTCGATAAACGGACGAATTTGCGGGAATTATTCAATGTTCGCGATATTAAACGTGTCTCGATGATTAAATCTGGATTAGAGATTCACGGCAAAGCGGAGCTTACTCGCGAGGATCGCGAGATAAGTCCGCTTCTATGTGTCGCGGACACATGTGGTGTGCTCCAAAACGTGAACCAAAAAATTTCTCGGCACTTTGGGAATTAACTGCGAGTCGCTCTTTTCAATTTTAATTCCGGTGAGAGCCGCATTTGTTACATCGTGCTGTCCTCCCTCTTCCCTTTCTCCTCCCCGTTTCACCGTGCCCTCCTCCTGTCTAAAGTGCAGGCCATTGCGTAACATACGAAATTCACCGCCACTGACGATCGCGGGATGCGCCGCATTTCCTGCGTTGATGCATTTTACATGCGATGCAGAAAGAGAGAGAGAGAAGGAGAGAGAAATTGCGCGACACGGTTACCGGTTTACGGTGCGCTTCCGAAAGCGTTTTCTCCCCGGAAATCACGTTCACTAAGCCGAGCAAATAGATTTAAAATGCACCGAAAATTATGATGAATGTACTCCCTATCAGCCGCTCGGGAGATATCGCGGACACCCCGTATTTCTCAAAGGATTTTGTTTGGGGGTTGTAGCGCATCCATCATTTCGCGAAATGTTGTCCGCCCAATTTTCCCCACCCCCCCCCCCCCTTTTTTTTGCGATCGCGCGATTCGGAGGGGCTCTTTCTCGTTCTCCTCTTCTCTCCGCTCCCCTTCTATACGTATACGCGAGGAAAAACTTTTCCGTGCCGCTCGTCACGATGTCGCAGAACAAATCGAATCGTCGCGACGGAAAACTCGGGGAAACTCAATTTCCATCGGGGGTGTGCTCCGCCGTCGGAAACGTTCGACGCATGCGATCCTCACGGCGACGGACGGGCGGATACACCCTTCGATCGCCGCGAATTAAATTAATTCCCATTGAACCCCGCGTGTCCGCCGCGCGCGTCCCGTATTATCGATATATACCGCGGCGGTACGGAAAACTTCCGCGATTTCTTTAGCGTCGTCAGACTTTGAGAAGAAAGCGTCGAGTCCTCTCGAAATGAGCCCGATTGCGAATCGTGAGCCGACACTCGCGAAAGTCGTAATTGAATTATCAGTCGGGGGCGAGATACCCTCTTGGAATTAAAAGTAAGGGCAAACTTCTTTCGTCCATTCTCGCCGAGAATTTTTCATTTCCTTCCTCGTTCTCCAATTCGAGGAATTCGAGGATCAATTCGAGAGAATTACCTTCGCCCTTCGCGTTCACGCGGAAAAAGCGAGCGTTGTTTTCACGCGAGACGAATATATTGTGCCGGCGACGAGCGGCCTCTTGCGAAGTCAGCTGATGCCTAATTGTATTCGAGAGCGAGCCGTCTGGCGTCTTAATTATCGCGCACTTTCGCCCCTGTTCTGATGAGACCGTTGAGACACCCTCGACGACACGAGTGGCGTCCGCGGCTAATTGCATTGCCGGGACGCATCACCGGAAGGCCTCGGCACCGCGCCTCTAATTGAACTCGGGATCAGAAATTTCGGATTTCCCCGCTCGCTGGCCGCGCGCGGACTCGTCGCGCAATCGGGACGAAGCCGGGACGAAGGGGATGAGAGGGGGGGGGGAGATAGTGACATAGAAAAAAGGATAAAGAGGAAGACGCAGGGGAGACTCCGCGCGATCGCGAAATAGGAATCCGATCGCGCCAATCTGTCTTCGTTTCCGCGACGGAAGAAGAAATTAAGGAAGAAAGAACGACCTATATCAGGCCACTATTTATCCTTAGGGAGACTTTTGCCCTTTTCCTTCACCCCTTCACGTCTGGTGCCTCCTGGATTCATCGACATTTTGTCGCTACTGTGCAACTTTCTTTAGGTTTGAGTTTCTATTTCGCGGTGCTGGGCAATTTGATGTTATAAAATGTTATTTTTACCATTCTACCTTGTCGTAATTGAACGACCTAGATTGCTCAATTAAGTTAATCATTGCAGTAGCGTACGACGGTACGTCTATTAGCTCGCTCGCGTATTGGATAATATCCTGCGCTCTCCTGCGGAAATCTGATTTTCGATCGAGAAAAATGATTGGCGACCTCTTGTCCGCGGGAGGATAATGGATATCCCGATGGAACATCTTGGAGGACAATGCGGCCCCGGAAATTCACTCGCGACGCGAAACCAGCGTGACCGCAGGTGGTCAATTCATGTGCCAGTCGCAGAACCACCGTCCGACAATGTCCTGCCGGCGAACACGAGATTCGCATCCGGAATCCCCGCGAGCTTCCGGAACGCTCGTCGAAGACCGTACATCACTGTAGGTTCAAAAATTTATAAACGTAGACTCCACAGAATTTTCGAGTGCTCACTTCTTTTTTGTTCAAAAAGTCGAGTTAAATGGAAATTAATACGGCAACGGATTTTTACACCCCAATTAAAAAACTTATTGTTATTGATTATTATATATCGCATATTTTTTTATTGTCTATAATTTATTAGGGTTTACGGACAATATCTGTACCTTAGAGGTGAAGAATCGCATTTTCGTTATCATAAATTTAAAGAAAACAGGGTTTAAAGTTTATTATTTCTATGAAAATTTCTAATACGACTTTTTCTAAACATTGTGTTTTAAGAAGTAGTAATAATGGATACAAAGACTCTTTATCATTACACAATTTAAGCTCCTGGGTATTTTAGAAAAAGTAATTTAATTCCATTTCGACAAAAACTATACAGAGATACGATTCTTTATCTCTAAAGTACAGATATAGATTTACTCAACATTTTCTGAGAAAAGTAAGGAGAAACTAAAAAAAATATTTAAAAAACGAAAAAAATCACATTAAATTTACTGTGACGTGAGCTTCATTTTTTCGATACTGGAGTGTAAAACTCACTGCCAGGCGTCCGTTCCCGGATTAAAGCCACGCAAAAAAAAAATGGAAATTGAAAAAGCGCGAGTAAAGTAATCGAATAGCGAGCTTTTTATGTTTAATGAACATGTTATTTCTCCTCGTTTTCTCCATCATCTTCCCAAGGGCTGCGGCAAAAATAATCATCGGTGCTTATTCCGCATTAGAATTCCGTTTCTTCCGGCGCGACATCGAGCTCATAAATACATAAACAGGAATACACAGCGACGACGCCGCGCCGCGGAAGCCGGATAAGGAGTGTAAAATTTTCCGCAAATATTTCCTTGCCGGCGACAGCCGAGTATCCCAGCTGCGCGTCGCCAGCCGGATTTTCCCTTTATTAAAGTTGCTCGAGACTTCGCCCTCTGAATAATACATCGCTCCTCGCGTTTCCCCAAATTCGTCGGGCCCACAAACACGACTCGCAAACACACGCGTGCGTCCCATCCGGTCGCATCTCTGTTTGTGTTGAATTTCCCTGGCGAAAGGATACCCCTACAGGGATACATCGTTTGTGTTTGCGGGCCGAGAGAGACGATAATTGCGAAACTTTAGGGCTTTTGACCATGAAGCGATTTAGCGCGGAAGGACGAGATGCGGGATCGATGCGAGACGGTTTGTCTGGAATCGAGAAAAAGTTTTGGGAACAAACTCGAGGAGTTAACAAGGATGAATTCGTTAACGCAAAATCAATGGCTATATTAATGCCAATCAATTTCGACCGACGCTGGGACCTCACCGATCGGATAATTCTTCCCTGAGTATGGATCGCTGAAATTGCCACTGAAACGCTTGTCCATTAAAGTTGAAAACGCCGCCGCTCGACGAGGGCTTTCTTAAAATCGTTATTGTTAATTGCATTCGCGACACGCCGTGTCACGGAAGTTCCTCTAATGGCTCGCGTAATTATTTCCCCCGCATGCCCGGTTATTTCATTTCAGAAGCCCTTTGATCGCGCCCGCTTTTGCAATTAGGACCTTTCACGGACTGCTCTCTGATATCCTTCCGTCGCTGTCTTCGGGAATTGCTGTGCGAGTCCGGCTGTGTTTTGCGTCCGGAGATTTCAGCACCGACAGGCTGAAGATGTAAACCTCGGTTGAGCGCGGCGATAAAACTTGTACGCGAAAGAGTGACCGATATTTTTTAATTTCGATTTCATTAATCCTTTTTTCCGACTCTAGTTTTTCGTGGAACTGAAATCGAAATCTCGCTCCTCGAGGATCATATTTTGGAAAAAAAAAAAAAATGCGTCGAGAGCGACAAGTCGCCTCTCGTCGGTTCGTCACGGCGGCAGATTGATGGAGAGCACAATTTCCAGACAGATCAGGGGCACTTAGTTATCAACACGCGCTTGTCGCCATTGTTTGACAACTTGGACATTATAACGATCGTATCAGGCGGTTTAGCCGGCTCCCGTCACACGTGCCGATCAAATATTGGTGTCGAATTGAGAAATCAGCTAAGGAACGGGCTCGATAACCGAGTCTTGCATTCAGTTGACTCTTATCACACGTTCCGATCAAATCGATGATTAAGTTAAGAAATCAGCTTTCTTAAGAATAGCAAGAATAGAACAATAATTGATTTTCTTTATTTAGCAATTTCTGTCACCGTTCGACTCAGTTCGATTCAAAATAAGAATTCGCTTAATTGCTATTTTTTATTTAGCGATTTCCTATATTATACTCTTCCGTTAAATAGACATATCGAATTAAGAAGTCATCTCTCTCATGGATCGATAACTAATTCCCCTTTTCGTCATCGTGACTTCGAAGTATATCTCGCTCGTAATTAGCTTCATGTATCGCGAACGAAGATGAGTTCCTCCTACGCGAGCGATCATCCCATATATTTCTCCTGACACATAGAGCCCACGATTTCTCCCGGGGGCAATTACATCGATTCGAGATGATCGGCTTTGTCCCGTGTCCCCTTCCCCGCCCTCTCCCTCCTCCTCCTCCTCGTAGACGCTCAAGTTGATCCGTCGCGAGGAAAAAAATCCTATTCGAACCTGCTGCGTATTGATTTCCTGTCAAGCCGGAACACAGTCGATCTATTGTGTACACGCGATACTTGCACAGCGTGTACATTAAATTCTCTCCCCGACGTGTACAATAGAATAATTTTATATTCGCCGAGATGCGGAGATTAATGCGGGATACTCTCGCGGTATCTTGCCACGGGCGACTCGTATCCTCTCGTATATGTCCGATTACCTTTCGGTATATCGTTTATTGATATTCCCCTCACTGCGAGCCGTGAGGTTGTATTTAAAAATAAATTTTTTCTCTCTACAAATGGAAATTTCTCTCTCTTTTCTTTCTTAATGGAATATTACGCGCGTGTTTTATACAGGATACAAGATATCTCCTAGCCTATAGAGCTTTTTCTCGTTCACTCCCATTTCGTAGTCTGCGAGCTGTCGAGCGTTTCGCCTCGTTGTCGCAACAGTATTATATCGAATGGCGAAAAAACCTCGAAATGCATATATGCAGTCTCACGTTTGGAATATACACGAGCGAGTATCTGGCCTGTAATTAAATGCACCGGCATGCGCGTGCAAGGGGAATTTGTGTCGCGAAATATCCCTGAAAATATGTCTGCACCTCAAAGGTAAAGAATCGTATCCAGTTTTTGTCGACATTAAAGTTAATACTTTTTTCCAATATACCGGGAGTTTAAATTGTATAACGGTAAAAGGTTTTATATATCCGTTATCACATAGTTCCTAAAATACAATGTTTAAAAAAAGTACTGGAGATTTTTATTTTAGAATGATAAACTTTAAATCTTGTTTTTTTTTTTCAATTTCTAATATTGCAGATACGATATTCTTTACTTCTAACATACGTATTTTCTTCGACGAAGAGGACAGATGGATGACGCGAAAGAGAATAAAGAGCATATTTTCGCAAAAAAGTTGGACGATCGAAAAACTCTGTCATAGAATTAAACGGATAATCTCTTAAGCTGAGAACGAACGCCTGGAGTAAATCTGGTTACACCTCAATATCGGAAAAATGAATCTCACGTCACAGTAACTTTAATGCCTTTTTTTGTTTTTAAATTATGTTTTAGTTTCTCCTCATTTTTTAAAGAAAATTTTGAGTAAACCTATATGCATATACTGTATCTTCAAGTGCCAATAAATTATAGAACAATTAAAAATATCCAATATGTAATTAATAACGATGACTTTCAATTGGATTGTAAAAATCACCCCAGGTGACCATTTATGCAAAAAAATCAGGAGAGTGCCGTAAGATGCTATTTGGAGCAACGTCAAAGAAAATCACGACGCGATTTCACTACCCAAAGATGTCACATATTTATAGCGGAATTTGATTCGCATGCGTGTTGCAGTTCCGCGGTTATAAATTACTCAGGTCTCGTCCAGCGCGAAATATAATGCCGATCGAAGGGATTGATTCCCGGCGGGATATTGATATAGCGCCCCCGGCCGAGATGAAGGGATTCATCTGACGGGACGAGCACGGGGGATGCAATCTTTTTGATCCTCTTTCTCTCTGTTGCAGTTGTGTGCGGCGTCGGCGCGGATGTGGCGTACCATCGGCACGTCATGGGGCTTTACGTTACGTGAGGATAATTCAACATGCGTATACCGTAATTCAATTCACGCATTATCAGCCCTTCGATCGCGATCCTCGCGTCGACACCGCGCGAGAGGGAGAGACCGCCGCGCGTCCGCGCCGCGCGGCTGTCCGCGAGACCCGGACGAATCGGGAGGAGGAGAGGCGTCGACGGGGAAGATCATCCCCCGACGATGACCCGACGCCGAGAGGTTTCTTCCAATCGAACCGAGATCTTATTACGGGCAGAGATTTTCCCCGTCCGCGTTCTCCTCTTAATTCGCCGTTTTCTCGCCGGAGCAATTATTATCTGTCAGTTCTGCCGAAGGCGGCGAATTTATCGTCGTGCATTCGGCGACTGTTTCGTCGGAGATTGTTGAAACTCGTCCTGAAAGGCGTCCACTGCGACCAGACGTTTCCTTCCCGGACAGAGCTATCATTTATCTGACCTAGAACTGCGCTATTCAACGCTGAAAAATACAGAGTCGCGACCACGGTTTCGTGAAGTTTTCACGGAAGGGACATTTCGCTGGTTTTAGACAATCCGAGACGAGAACGACGGAAACTTTTGGACCCCACCGTGAAGCTTATCGCGAACGAATTTTTTCCTCGATTTTCTTTTGTGCTGTGTAAATAATAAAATATTCATGTACAAGTAAATTATTGAGCGAAGAGAGTGAAGTAATCTTCCGCTTTTAACTAAACGTAAAACGAAAGGGTGAACACGACAGTCTAATTTAAATACACAACGTTAACTCCCGGATAAAATCCATTTCGTTGGAGGCTGGCACATAATTAAGCGCGATAAACGACGCTGAAAATCTCTCGCCGACCGTCTTTGCTCGTCGAGTAATCCACTTTCGATTCGTTCTTGAGAGATCTAATTTGGGGATTGATTTGATTATCGGCGACGGAAGCGCGATGTCTAAACGAGATTATTTTTAAGACAACGTAATAATTCGGCCACGGAGAAAATGGAGAAGCTGACGGTCTGACGGGTTCTAAACGCGTGTACATATATTAGAATATCCTTATAACTTTTTTAATCGGATTTAAAATTCCCCTTCGCTCGCATCTGAAAGAATCTATAACTTGCTCAGTTTATGAGTACAGAATGTCTCACAATGTCTCGCAATTTTACAGTTCTTGTAAATGTGAAGCAAAAATAATGTTGAGAAGAATAGTATTTAATTTCTTTTGTTTTTTTAATTTGAGATGCTATTATTGTTACACGGATTATTTTATCGATTATACGACATACGAAACATGTAAAGCCTCTTAATTTATATTAACGTTGATCTCTTTATCTTTTGCTCTAATCGGTTTAAATTCAGCTTCTAGATTTATGACTTGCTTCGGCTTGCGATGTCATGACCAGGGAGATGTTTGTAAAAGGCTATTTACTGATTTCATAACTTAGGTATCTATTTTTTTTAAAACATTTTATTGTATAGTATCGATTTCCTTGTCAGTTGTGGTAGGGCGAGTTACAATTTACATGGCTTTTTGGTTATTAAATTTGTGATTTATAGATTTATACTCGAAAAGGACCCAAATCAATAGTCGAAACGTCTTGATATATAACTATAATTAATAAAGCCAGGTGAGTCTCGAATGGATAATCATAATTGTAAAAATAGTATATCTCTCGCGATCAATAAAATTAATAAACAAAAACTCCGTCCCAAATTCTTTTTCACGGGTCGTCTAAAGTCGTCTCGAGTAAATCATTATTTCAATTTTTAATTTGTCGACAAGAACGCATTGGCGTTAACCGCAAATTATATTCGACTCGCAATTCCGACGCACGAGAGAGCGCTATAGCTTTCGATTAGACATTCCCTCGCGTATCCGCGTATAGCCGGCGTTTCATCGGCGCGCACGCAATGAACAACGAGCGGGGCAAAGAAATAAAAATATCCCGTCCGGTCCGTTGCAATTTTTCACCCAGACATTACCCAACTGGCGCCGTGGAGAATCTCGCGGAGTGGGAAATTGAGAGAGATGTCTTGCATTTTTTACGCGGTTCTATGTCGGCGCGTCCTTAATCATTGATCACGCGCGACTGCGCGACAGAGCGATTTTTCGGGGATGAATCACTCTTAACGCCGCGCGCCGTCGAGCGTCACCGACAAAGTCGGATCACGTTTCGGTGATACAGATGGATATATGGACATTGAAATGAATACCTCTCGTGTGACGGAATTGTTATTTTATTCATACTCTTATTTATGTACCATTATGAAAAAAGAAGAAGAAAAAGAAACCAGCTTCGCGTGGGGTTCCACCTTCGTACGGACTGTAAAACTCGCTGCCGTTCTCTCCCTCTTGTTCCCTCGAAATATCCGAAATGCCCTCGTTGGGCAGAGCGAGCTTTTGCGACGTATGTTCCAACGACGGGACGCGAACTTTTGTGTCACACTCGGTCTCCCCGGACGCAGCGCTTCGTCCGCTAATTCTCGCGCGTCTTCGATTACAGGGCGGCGTCGGGCGTGATCTTCTTCCTGGAGGTGACTTGGGCCATCACGCTGTTCGTGCAGCTCTGCGCCAGGTACGTTTGGACGAACGTAGCTTCGGTGGATTTTAACACTTGGAGAAAAATATATTCTCACTTATTTATCTGTTTACTTAATCCATGTACAAATTTGTTTGTGAACCAGTATAAGAAAGAAGATAATTATGGACAGTAATGAGTGAAGCAGGACTGATGTAATATACAATATCAATTAGAGAAATTGCCATTTAAGGTCCGGGCTGTAGAGTCAGATCTTGGTAGCCTAATCAAGAGACACGTTGGTGTCTCGCATCAAGTGTACCCGTAGCGAGACACAGACCGTATATCCAATAGATACTATATCTATACGCGAACCGTCGAGTATAGAGACCGTTAAATTATCGAATCTCGATAAAAGGAGTGTGTTTTTTTAAAGTTATCATGTATACAGAAATATTTCCACGTGCATCGTAAACGAGAAAGACGAATTTCAAATTATGACATGTATATTGACAGCATTTATTTTCTCGTCGTTTGCATATTTTGTCATTTTAAAATTAAAAAAGAAAAACATTTTGTGATTTTTGCAACGATCAATAATAAAACATGACTTTAGATTGATATAGAATCCTCTCTCTCTCTCTCTCTCTCTCTCTCTCTCTCTTTCTCTCTTGAATAGGCTAAGCTTGAATATAATTATAATAAAAAAATTAAGCGAGTACTTTAGGAACGTTAAAGACCGATAAAAAATATCGACGCGCAGTTTGCTAAGTTTGGAAAAAAGTATACAAAATTTACAGAATATTATTATTAGGCTATACCAAGATCCAGCTCGGATCATAAATGGCAATTTCTCTAATTGAAAATAATGATGTATTTGTAAAATACATGAGAGAGAGAAAATTAAGCGACCAGGTTTTAATACATAAACTTCTCGGTGTAATGTTCATGTACGAACGTATAAACGCGAGTGTACTGTGACTTTGCAAATTGCTCGAAATTGGTCCGTGTATGTATATCGGGAACAATATGCTCGGCGGACACGGCCGGGCGGGCGGGTTGAGAGGGCCCCGGGGAATTACACCGTTCGAGGTCCGAACAGGATAACACGGAAAAGAAGCGGCGCAAAGCCAGCCCGGCAATTACCAAGCAGGTCGGAAGTTCGCCCCAGTTTTCCCCGCATTTCCCGAGAGCGGGAGGAGCGGCGAGGAAAGTGCACGGGTAGACTACCGACAACTAGATAACGCTTCGCGGATGCGGAGGGGATGATGCGGTGAGGCGCCGCGCCGCCGGGGGTAATCATCTTTAAGCCAGATAAATGCGTCACGCACGGCTCAAAATGAAGATGGAAATTTCCCCGCGTCTTTGAAGTTAATTGCGGAGATATATACAATAATTAATTAACAAGCTGATTATACCGTTCCCGCGTGTGCTGCGGGCGCTTCCCTCGATTAATTCATTCAGATATCTCCGACCGCTGTATTTTCTGTCTTATGTCTCCCGATAGAGTTAATGTACGTTAATAAATTTCAACAAGCCTTTCGGTAAATTTGGTCTTGATTGTCTTGAACCGGGTTATATCGGCAAGTTTTTATGATTTAAGTTGCTCATATTGATCAGCGTGAGACGGCGACCAATGGAACGACGTCGCCAGCGTTCTTCGGCAGCTTAGGGGGAGGAAATATTAAAAGAAGTTCTGCAGGGTCTACGGTTTTAACGAGTAACTTAGCTTGGCGATCCGTCCGGAATCGATGCTGCCGCGGAAGTTTATGTCTCCGATGACGGTGCCATTAAAACTGCCAGTCGGAACGATCGATCACTCCGATCTACGCGGAGATGATCGAGAGGGAGAGATAACATTGCTTTGCAGAAAAGCGGATTTCCAATGGAGACATCTTCTTTTATATCCGTTCGCGCGGGGATGAAGATCCGTCAGATCTTCTCCTTCTCTCGGTCTCCTTCCATCGAGGGCAATTCAATTAAAAATATTTCAGCGAGTTAATTATTGAAGGAATATTCAAAGACAAACCTTTCTGTTTAAATTGATCTTGTCGATTTTCTCGACCACTTTTCAGGACAGGAAGGTTCCTATTGTAGGTTCCTACTGCGAGACCCGCATGCTGCGTATAAAGACGATTGTCGTGCTTTCCTATTTTCCTCGCCACAATGACGTATATTAATCTTCCGCGAGCTGATTAGGCGAGTTTACGTTTGCCGCGACGGTTAATTTCGTACATTAGCAGCTCTCTGAAACGCGCGTGATAATTATCTCCGCGCGGAGATTTCCTCGATAATCTCGAAAGCTCGGGCAAATCGCTTCCCGGAAATTTTTTTTTTTCGATACAGTTACCGCGGCGAAATTGCATTGCGAACGCAATTGCCACTGCGCACGTTAACATTTTAGTTAGACAAACGTTTTTGTGTATTACATTGGCTAGAAAAAAATATAATATAAAGAATGTAGCGTAAAATGTGCAGGATACTGGTGCAGGTACATACGACAAGTCGGACTTTTATTTTGATCTCTTTTGCCCGTTCGGAATTCAGTTTGTTAATCTCCTGTAAAGAGGGTACTCGGTAAGAGTATTTGAAAGTTGTATATCGATGGAAAAATCGTCTTACCGCTCCGCTTCTTTAAGAAGGAAACTTAAGTGGAATTGATGGGGTCATAATCAAGACTAAAGACTGGATTGCACGCCTGCGGCATTCAGCGGAAGACGTCGTTCTCGCAAAAGTTTTTGTTTATCGAATGGAAATCATGTAAATCCTCTAGTTCCGCGAACGTCAGATAATTCGATCACGTAAATACTTTTACGATGTTGCACCAACTGTCTGAGGAACATCTCGCTCGCTCTGAAGAACCGTAACTATAATGTGTCAAATACACATTGGCAAGGAAAATAGGATATAATCTTAAATCGATGCAATTCTCAACATGCAATTAAAATAAATTGAGCCAATTAAAATAAAATTAAAATAATCCTAAAATAAAAAACAGTGGAATAAAAGAGATAAAAAAGGGTTTCAGATATATCGAATTGTTAAATTCTTTATTTAAAACGTTATTTCAGAAAATAATTCTTTTAATCTCGCGGATTTTTTTTATGAGAAAACGATATATGCGTATGTTGACGTTTTGTTCTCTCAGGAACGAGGATTCCCTCTGCTTGCGTTGCTGGTCCAGCGTTCTGGCGGCCACGCGGGGCTGGCGAAAGGCGTTGTTTTACCTACCACTGTCCTGCATTCTAGCGTGGCGACCCAATAGACTTTGGCTGTCCTATGTCGCGGGTAAGGACGTCGGCTTTTTCAACTCTATTTCCGTGAGCTCCTGACAGATATATATGTGCTTGCAGCCGGCCTCTTGGCGGTACTGTCCTTGCTGCATATTGCATCGAGCGCGCTAGGACGACGAGATCCTTGCCAATCGGGGGCCGACTCGGTAGGCGAGAGCCTCTTGAACTCCAGGCAGGAGAATTACGACCGATTCGAGGAAGTTCTGGTGAGTGCTCCCGAGGTCGGCGATCAAATAATATTGCAAAAAGTTCGTGAATTAATTTTAATGTTAATCTCTTGATTTCTCTCTCATGAAATATTTATTGCATCGATTTATTACGAAATATACTTTTTTCTCGATTCGCCCTTACCCAATACCCATTATCTGTCTGTTTCACGAGGTGACGGAAGTTCTCGATGACGGCGTGTCAGGACCAGGACGCTGTCCCGGGGACAGCGACGGTGAGATATGACACGAGCGACGGTCCTCCTGGGCCAGCGAATCCGACGAGGATAGCGAGCTTGAACAGAGGACATGTCAAATCGCCACGCTCTCTTAGTCCTTAGACGATGGACCTCTATTCGATCTCGTCGCGTATTAAGAGAGGAGTCAATTGAACACCCGATTACATATGCGACAAGAACGAATGCGAGAAATGTACGAGGCCGAATAATGCCTTTTAAAATGGTGTAAATTGAGAGAGTTTCGGAGGAGTCATCTCATGAGAGATTCGGTAAATTTAAGAATAAAGACAAGATGAGAGAGAGAGAGAGAGAGAGAGAGAGAGAAATTGAATTTATAGATTTACAAATCTGCGAAATAGGAAAAACGATGCGAGATATCCTATCTCTATGCGTGCACGTGAAGGAATGAATATACGCGAATATTTTTCTTAGCTAGACACTTGTTAGTTACATGTAATAATCTATAATATAAGTATAATATAAGTATAATTTTCTATACGTTATGTCTTTTAGGATATATAAATATAGATATAAATATAGATATAAATGTATAACGTATAATTGCATGACATGTACAAAACAGCCGTAAAATTTCATTATAAAGGATCATTCGTTATGCTATTAAATTGTCAGTATATAAAATTGCTAATAAATACTTTCTAAAAGTCTTTTACTCGGTGAATTTATTTATATAGAAAAGTCACGCTGAAAAAAACTCCATTTTTTTGATATTTAAAAAAAATAAAACGTATTGCAAAAATATTAAATAAGAAATTTAATTATACTATTGATACTGTCGCCAAAAAGTTACAATAAGAGATACATATAGCGATAAATAAGGCTTACAAATAAAATAAGTGATTTACAATTACTTAATATACTTACAATTAGTAATGTTATATTGTACAATATGTATAATTATGTAAAGAGAAAATTAACAAACAATCTGAAAATATGCGAGATTAAATCTCAATAAGAAATAAATGTTCAACTTTACATAACAATCTATTCTGTGGTATAATGTATCTTGTAAAAACGAAATATACGATTGCCCGGACAATTTTTTAAACGAAAATTATTCATTATTTTTTGCACGAAATATTCGACGTTTTATAATTTAGTTGTAACCTTAGCAGTACCGCACAACACCTCGTTCTTGAATTCGTCCAGCATCTTTACTAGACCTGGATTCCCTCCTAAACGTTCGATTTCTCTTTTTATTTTTTGGTCCAGTGTTTCCAGTGTGTCCCTCGTGTATTTGAGAGAACTAAGTTCCTCCAACAAGTCCACACAATTATTTTTAAGATTGGTATCGGTAATTCGTTGTTTTAGAATATCTGAAAAATGCGTACTTAATAAATAATTTTCTACGTCAAATAAGTATATATATTATATTAAACATAATTATTTTTCTAAAAAAATACCCATTATTTTCTGGCTATTACCGCATTTAAGGGCATGTATAATAGGGAAGCTGAACTTCCCTTCAGTTAAATCGTCGCAATAACTTTGATCGTTCATATCCTGTAATAATAACAAATTCGTGATTTTTACACCCCAGTGTCGAGAAAATGAAGCTCACGTCACAGTGATTTTTTTTCATCATTCGAGAATCTATATTTATCTTTCAAGAGGTTCCGAGACCCAAGTCACATAATAGAAAATTAATCAAATTAATAATGAAAATTAAACAAATTACTTACCCTACAAATACACAAGTTGGAATAATCATTATGTATCTGATAATAATACCCCATTAAATTTAGCAACGAGGATAAGTCTATTTCACACGTGGAAAATAGTTTCATTAATTTTGTCATTAATTTTATCAGCCAACCAGCCTCTATAAAATTAATTAATATTCAAATTTTATATATGTAATTTAGTTTTTAAAATGGAGTTTCTGTTTCAACAGATAATAAAAGTTATCACAAAATCATAAACATTTACTTCTTTCCGCCATTATCTGGTAATCGTTGTCAGTTGGACACTCTAAATCTAAATTCTTCTTCCAATACATATCCATTCCCTGGCCTCTGTGAAATTCCAGTAATTGTTCAGTTAAGATTTTAGCTGCCTGTTAATTAAGATATAAAAATAAATAACTTAATTTATGTTGTATTTAACAAAATTTAATATATTGGCGCGATTTTGTTGAGCTTCGAATTAGTACTGGTTGTAATCAATACAGTGCTGATCGTAAAGAAATATGTACACAGTTTTATAAGTGCTTAATTGCAAACATGTCGTGAGATTTTTGAAGAATGTGTGTATCTTTTAAATACACACACACACATCGTCTTTATTACTTCTAAGTTTTTAAATTACTTGAGGACAAACTTGTTAAAAAGCATTTAATGCTATAATTCAACTATCTATGATATAATATTGCAATTCTTGAAATATAGTAATGTGGATACTTTAAAACTTACAACGGGATGTAATTCAAAAGCTTTTTCAAAAGCGATCAGCTGCACGTAATTGGTGGCGCTTATCGTGCAGGAAAGCCCATGAACGGAATGGGTTACGGGAATGCCATCTCGCAAAATGGCTTTATCCTGAATATCGTCGTAACTAATAAAAGAGCAATTTAAAAAAAATTTATAAAATTTTAGTATAAATTATTATGTCAAAACATATATTATTAATAATTGGAAAAAAAGAAACTGTAGTACAAATAACAGAGTAAAATTTAATTTTTTTGTAAAATATTATGTCCTACTTTTTATCTCGTGCGCACTTTATTTTAACATAAATAAATACAATATGCAGGAAGCAAATGTAACTATTATATTAAGGGGGTACATATGAGTAGACCGCAAGAAAAAAAGGTGAAATTCGGGAATTTTTATCTTGGAAACTATTAATTCGATTCGATCCTGGTTTTTTTATTTAAAAGTATCTACATTGAGGCACGTTCACAAATTTTTTTAAGGGAATTCATTCCCTCGGAGCGCTGTTCTCGTGGCCGGCGTTAATGTGTTCCTCGCGGACGGTGATCAGAATATCTCGAGAACGGCTGGACCGATTTGCTTCAAATTTATACACAATGTTTTGCGATAGTTTTTCTCGTTTCCATCGGGAGATTTTTTTTTACTGAACTAGTTTTTTTTTTTATTAGACTATAAAGGTCGAAAATTTGGGTTGTAAAAAACTTACAGGATGCATGCATTGTAGGCAATTTTGACGATTTCGTCAATCTGCTGCAGTTTATCCGATGATATTTTAAACCAATAGTTGAAAACACGTGTTAATTTGGTACATCTATGTTTTTCAGTACATGGAACAATGTATTTAAGCGGCTCCAAAAGTTTCTATACGACAAAAAATTTATAAAATTTTAGTATAAATTATTATGTCAAAACATATATTATTAATAATTGGAAAAAAAAACTGTAGTACAAAATCTTGATTTTTATTTTATTGTGCATGAGATCAATGTGTCTGTGAAGTTGGCATATCATTTTCCAGCAGATCAAAAATAAAAGGGAGTTCTTGTTGCATGCAGTCGAGTTCTACAGTTCCTGATACTTTTTAGTAATAGTTCTGGTGATTTTACCCCAAAAACAGTCGATCGAAAAAATGATTTGCTAACTTCCCGTAGCAGATTATTTTCTAGCAGATCAAAAATAAAAAAGAATTCTTGTCGCATGCAGTCGAGTTCTATAGTTCCTGGTACTTTTTAGTAATAGTTCTGTTGATTTTGACAAAAAAAGTCTATTGAAAAAATTATCTGCTAGTTTTCCGAAATCTCGGAGTTCCGGTTTATCTAAAACATTTTTCGAATAGTTCTGAAAATACTAAAGCATTTTCTAAAGAGTTCCCGACACTAGCAATGTTGTATAATTTTTTTGTAAATTAATGGTACCGTTCGAAAGCCGAGTATTTAAAAAGAATAGGGTGATATGCTGTACGAAATGTCGCAGTTCCGGTTTATCTAAAATACTTTTCGAATAGTTCTGAACATGCTAAAGCATTTTCTAAAAAGTTCCCGATACTGGCAGTGTTTTATGATTGTTTAAAAATTTTAACCGCTCGGCTTTCGGGCGGT
>NW_020221081.1:0-4096 GCF_003070985.1 Temnothorax curvispinosus | reverse complement strand
CATCATCAGTTGCGACAATTTGAACGATTCAGCTAATTTAACGTTACTAATTTAGCTAAATGCAAAATATCATTTTTTGAGGCTTAATAAGAGAATAAAAGTATGGATTAATTCTAAAAAGCTCGCGGCGCGTGACATTGTAAATAGTGTTTATTTGATATTGTTCTTTTATCTTCCATGACGATTGCTAATAAGAAATAAACATCGTTATTCTCAGAAATATGGTACAGCGTAAGTTTAAAAGCCCACGGGCTAAAGACAAGTCACAAGCCGCGATCTCCGATTACGTATCCTTCTACCTTTTATTTCAAGCACCATGTCAGTTTGACTGCGAAAGACTGTCTTCGTCGTTTGTATGTATATGTGTGTGATTGCTCCTTTCCCCTTTGATCATTTTCGTTCTCGTTTCTCAATCGTTTATACCGAAAAGGCACGGCGGAACCGCGGATCCGTCGGCCATCCGGGAGAGGCGAAAGACAGATGGCGGCCGGCGATCTCGCGATGTCGGGTGATAAGAGACCGCGATGATCCGCGGTGGAGAGAAGAGCGAAAAGGAGAGGAGGGAAAGAGAGGAAGAAGGAGAGAACGCGGGGGCGTGGGCGCCCAAGGCCTTCTGCTCGCCATTTACGGCCCGGCCGTATAGCCGGACACGGAAGATTCGCGGGGTAAGGGAAAGAACGACGAGATGCCCCGACGAGAACCCCGCGATGGAGCGAGGACAACGGGTGGTGGCGCGGGGGCGAGGTGGGAGAACGAGAAAGATCAAAGGGGGCAAGAGAGAAATGAATATACCACCGTCAGGCCATTTTGGTCGCGCCGCAAACTGGAAAGACCACTCGAAACTCCGTCAGCGAAACGCGTCCGCGCTATTGGCGGAGAATGAGTTCCGATATCGTTTTGCTCCGGTCGGCGCAAGACTCATTCGTCGAGATCGCGGGTTTTGTCCGACGAGTTCCTCCAACCTTCTGGAGTTTCTCTCGCGATATAGAACTTGGCGCGAGTTGACGCGCAAGGACGATTTTCTTTTGCGTCAATTTCGCGCGATTCAGCTGATCGGTTCGGCTACGAAACACTCGCTCGAAGAGAGAAATGGATGAAGTATTACCGCGTTCGTAATCCTACGAGATTATCAGTAACTGAATTTAATAATCGACTGCAAAGAACGATTAATTTGCGCTGCACACATTTAGACTTGCGCGCATTAATTATAATACGCGGAACATTATTGCGCTACAATATATAGCAAAGCGAATGCAGTTTATTCGCGCCGCGATAATGGTAGTTAGAATGTTTGTAAAAGCGTGTCTTCTATACATAGTGGTTAATAAATCGCTTTCACTTTTTGATTTGAAAATCTCACGCATTGTTTCGATTTCTAACTTACAATTACGGATTTAACTCACGCGGCAGCTGTATGAAGGGATTTTCAATTTATACGTCACATCTTAATCGGTTCTCCCGGTGAGTGTCAAACAAGTATTAACTTTCTGGACTATTTCGATAAAGAGTACGTCACTCTTCCTCGAGTTAGTTAATCTACGTGTCGCATCGCGTATGCTAAAGCGCGACGCGGGGTTTAATATAGTCCAAGCCGCTGGCAACTCCGCGTACGGCAACGAAGATCGTAAATTCTGTCCAACGCGTGTGTGCTGCAGACCGACGTATCATCTAGGATACGCACGATCATCCTTGCATAACGATTATGCGGCATGACTCGCCTGTCGCAGTCCCTTTAAAAAGGCGTTCTCTCCCGACGAGAACGGGCGCGTCGCTGCCGCGAAACGTCGCGGTCGCAACGCGATACGTGTGGGCGTCGAGAGACCGAGAGAGATCGCGAGAGCGCGGCGAGTAACGCGCGATCGCTAAATTACTATTTTTTTTTCTTCCCGTCGCAATTCGTCGGCCGCTTTCGATTCCCACGAGAAATCCCGTAAAGCGACTTTCACGCCACGACGAGCGAAACGCGACACCTATATGCGCGGCGTTTCCCGCGTGCATCGCCGGCGTGTACTT
This sequence comes from Temnothorax curvispinosus, assembly GCF_003070985.1. NCBI lineage: Eukaryota > Metazoa > Arthropoda > Insecta > Hymenoptera > Formicidae > Temnothorax > Temnothorax curvispinosus. The sequence goes on along the minus strand of NW_020221081.1, from coordinate 2,083 downwards.
ATACCGTGACGAATGCACGCGGGGTCGTTCGTCGGATTTCTGTTTGCGCACCGCTGCCTTTTTTTCCCCTCCTGCAATGTCGATTTACTTTTACCGCATCACTTGCCGCTGACGCAAGTTACGTCGTCGCGTTATGTCGTGTCGCTTAAAAACCCGAATCGCGCAATGACCCTTCACTTTCACGCACACGACGTCCTTGGACCAATTAAGAGAGATTCGAAATTCACTTGACAGGAAGAGAAAAATACATACCTATAAGAAACGCAATTTGCATAGCGCGCTTATTTCTTCTTGCTATATTAATGATATAATTAGATCTGACATAACTGAAGTCTCGCGGAAACAAAATCGATCGAATAAAGAATAAGCATGATCTCAGGTTTATGTGGTTTCTTATTTTCCAATTCAATTATCTCATTAAACTTTTTTAAATTTCTATTAGTATAATAATATTAGCAATATGTTATAAAAAAAAAAACATTTAAAAGTGGAGTAACTTTCAAAAACACGCAAAAATGTGCTAGGAGTTGCCGAAGCGTTTCGAACTTCGAGAGCGATGTCGAAAGAAAGCACGAGCGAGGTGTTCTTCAGGTTCTAATTTTTGACGAAAGTCCACTTTGTGTCCGGACTTATCGCCTGGTATCGCCCGCGGCTGGGCAGTTTCGCGATGTCCGGGGCGAACTCTTCGGCAGAGGAGGGCAACGGACCGGTTGGTCCTCTCTCGCCGTCGCATTCCCGAATATGGCAACGCGCATCTCCCAAAGTCCTGCGGGCTCGACGCGCAACGCGCTCGAATATATTCCAAGTCGTTCCGAAATCGTTATCCCGCGCGCGTGTCTTGTACTCGAACGCGGTTTTACCGTAAGTCTAAACGTCATCTGTATTTCGATGAAAATAAGTCATTCGACAAACGAACGTATATCCCCCCCCTTCCGTTCTCACTTACCTGGAGTAAACTCCTGCATTGAGATAAAAGGCAATCGAGAGACGGTTTTAGCGAATCTTGTGCTAATAATGTCGTAATAATATGTTATTGAAGCGTAAAACAAATAGGAAGCTAATTGCTGCTTTAGCTGATCGCGCCCGGAAAATAAATTTATATATAGATACATAGAAATATTCATAAAAATTTGTATCAAATAATAATGTGTGAATACAAGAAATGACGAAAATAATTTATTATTACAAATATTTATAGTGTTAATATACATCGCATAAAATAATGCATCTAACTATGATTTCTTCCTCGTTGTAATGATAAATATTTTATTAAGAATAATAGTGTGATTAATAAGTGCTTAATAATTGAGAAAATTATGAGAGAAGCCTAGAGAAAAAAATGGAGAAAATAAAATGTTTGAGCATAAGTTGGTAAGCCAAATGAAAAAAGCTTCGTTTCTTCACTTTCAGAAGAAATCTTCGTTTATTGATTAAATGAGAGTAATTAACGCTTTTAAGCTGCTCGTAGATGTAATGCACTATGAAAATTATTCATTTAGAGTTTGACATTTATCGTCGACAGAAGTTTTATAAACTGCAAACGTCAGAAGAAATTAAATAACATCATAAACTTATAAAAACGTGATAGCATTTCGGAATCGTTAATCAATATCACAAAATTAACAACTCTTAAAGTTTCAAGGTAAAACGTACCTTTATTTTGGACGCTATCTTCATTTAAATAGAACGAAGACAGATACAGCAAAATCGATCGTACCGATCGGTGGCAGTGTGTCCGTATCAATAGATGAACTCGCGCGATCGATAATTATACGTAGACGTAGAGTAAGTATAGTGACTAGACTACATATTACATTCTTGCATTAATGGACCGAAGAATCTTTCTTCAAAGATACAAATCCAAACTTTCCATTAAAAGAGATCGTCGTAACGTTGTCCGATATACGGCTACACAATCTTTAAGTAATTAAATTCCCTCCTCCTTCATCTCCCTTATCTAGTACTTATACTTGCGAAACACGGCACGATCAAAGTGTTAAAATAGTTTGAAACAATTATACGTTCACTTAGCATCCCGGACGCTCTCTACAACTTAGAGCTAACTTACCAAGACCCGATCGAG
>NW_020221080.1:182-1274 GCF_003070985.1 Temnothorax curvispinosus | reverse complement strand
TAATAAAATATTTTTATTTTTTGTACTGTTACCTCTGTAATTCTTTGCGATGCGATTAAATCTTTTAAAATACATATATAAACTTTGTATTTAAATACCTTGTATTCCCTTATTGGGTTTAAATATTTTAATAAAATATTTGTATTTTGTACTGTTACCTCTGTGTAATTCTTCATGATTCAATTTTTTATTTTAATCGAAGAAAAGCAGTAGTAATATTATACCTCGAAAAAACCTAAGTAACAAGTGGTAGACGTAATCTTTGTATCTCGAAAAATATATGTTCTCTGTAATTGGCGCTGTAATTTAAAAAAAGATATCATTTCTTTTTTGTAATTGTAATAATAGATCACTTGAAGCGCGACTCTTTTTTTGATAAGGTAACGTAATTTTGTGATGTGTATCATTTGAGTAATAATTTTTTGGAAATAAAAATAATACTGCTTAGGTTTTTTCGAGATTTTTGGAGATACAAAGATTACGTCCACCACCTGTTACTTAGGTTTTTTCGAGGTATAATACTACTACTTTGTTTTTTTTTTTCGAGGTGAAGATACTACTGTTTAGGTTTTTTCGAGATTTTTCAAGATACAAAGATTTCGTCTACCACTTGTTACTCAGATTTTTTTAAGGTATAATACTACCACTGTTTTTTTTTTCGAGGTAACAACATATACACTACTATGCGTGTACTTGGCGCCTTTCTTTACCTTTTTTTTAAAAAAGGTAATTTTGTACAGTATAAAATTACATGTATAACTTATGCACTTTTTAAGCAGAAATCGGTAATCCCTTCACCGATCCTCGCCAAATTCAAAACATCCTTTTTTAATGATACTATATCCATAAAAAAAAATTCAGCTCGATATCTCAAAATTTGCGGAAATTAGAACAATTACGTAGATTTTTTTTAGACAGAAATCGGTAATCCCTTTATTATTAGCAATTTTTTGAATTCTATTAGATTCCTCAGTTTTTTCTACTCCTATTTCAAATATAACACTTTATAAGATTTGGTTGATTAGTTCTTGAGTTGTAGACAAATCCACACACACACACACACACACACACACACACACACACACACACACA
>NW_020221080.1:0-82 GCF_003070985.1 Temnothorax curvispinosus | reverse complement strand
ACACACACACACACACACACACACACTCTCTCTCTCTCTCTCTCTTTGGTCTCTTTTACTCCTATTCCATATATAATTTTTA
>NW_020221079.1:0-4503 GCF_003070985.1 Temnothorax curvispinosus | reverse complement strand
TGTTGTGAACTGAGATGAGTCCTCTGAGTCTTCGAGGGAGGGCGCTGTAATGGAGGGCGCTATGGAGAGCACCGCTTCCCTTCTACCTTTTTTCTTTATCTATACTATACATGGTTTATGTTCTTCACGTTACTTCTTCTCGAATACTTGATCGATCGATGCACATACTAACGTTAATACATTCAGTTAACAGTTTTCAGTTTACAATTCCCTTTTAAGCATCGTTCACATATTACTGTATTTTCGGACACAATAAATGTGTATTATTTCCACTCTACATTTGTGTCTCAAATTATTGAAGATCGCACACCGACTCGACAGGAACAACAGGTTATGAGCCCAGCTTGCTTCCACTGCGCAGTAGGACACAAAGAAGGCATCGAGTGGAAAGGACCGACGGGATAGATACTACGTGATTACGATAGAGGTAACGAGCAAAATGACGGATAAAGATATAGTCACAATAGACAAGCTTACTAATGACAACTTCGAGTTTTGGAAATTCAGTATGTCGCTGTTGTTTGAGAAGAAGGAGATTCTAGAAGTCGTCAACGGGGAATTGAGACAGCCAGAAGACGAAACGAAAGTGGCTGAACTGAAAATTTGGCGTAAGAAAGATAGCGAAGCTCGTTATTGCATTGCATCGACGGTCGACAGGCTCATTACTAAACACATTCTTCACTGTAAGACAGCAAAAGAAATGTGGGAGAAGGTTTGCAATCTGTATGAGAAGAAATCAGAAGAACAGATCACGATGTTGCAGAAGAAGCTTCACAATCTCAAGCTCAATACAGGTGAAAAGGTTAGAGATTACATAGCGGAGGCTCGAAACGTGGCAGCGCAGCTTGAGAGTGCAGGTGACAGAGGAGTTTCAGATGGTATGTTGCAGACTATCATAATTGAAGGATTGCCAACAGTTAAATACAGTGGTTTTCTGTTTGGCTGGAATTCCAAGCCAAAGGCTGACAAGAATCTGTCTAACCTAGAAGCTGAATTGATTGCCGCAGAAGAAATGATCTTGTCTCAAGAAGAGGAAGTTCTAGCATTGGCAACGTCGACAGGATCTGGTTCGACTCATAAAAGTAAAGAACATAAGAAGTTTTCTGGTAAAAATGTCAAAAGTAAATTTGAAGGCAAATGCTTCTACTGTAAGAAAATTGGACACAGAAAATTTGAATGCACCAAATTCAAAGCAGATAAAGAAAAGGAAGAGAAGAAGAAGTCTAGCGCCTCCGGAAAAGACATCAAGAGTAAGCAATCACAGAAAGAAGAAGAGGATACAATGGATGCTGTATTCTTCGCTCGTGCACACGTTGCAGAAGAGAACCTTTCAGAAGACGAGCAAGTATGGCTAGCTGACAGTGGAGCATCGTATCACATGGCTTGTGATAAGGCGATGTTCGAGAACTTGCATAAAGCAGACATGACTTTTATCAAATTAGGTGACAAAAGTCGTGTGCCCATTATTGGAAAGGGTGACATAAAGGTTGAAGCACTGGTAAATGGCACATGGAAACCGTGTCGTTTGGAAAATGTTCTCTGTGTTCCAGATTTACGTACAAACCTTTTCTCTTTTTCGCAGTGCACTAATCATGGATATAAAATCGAGTCGGAGAAGTCACATATGAAAGTGACCAAAAACGGTAAGGTATATGCTGTTGCAAAACGAAATAACAATCTTTATACTATGTTATTTAGAAAACCGACTATCGCAGAAGCAAACACTGCAGAGGAAAAGGTGAATAAGCTGAAATTGTGGCACGAAAAGCTGGGGCACATTGGCTTGTCTACAATGAAGAAACTGGTGAAAGAAAATCCTTTTGTTGGAATCTGCGAAGAAGATTTGCAGAACTTTGAATGTGAAGCATGCATTTTTGGTAAGGCAAAACGTAAATCATTCAAGTCTCGAGAAGATAAGCATTACGAACCGGGAGAGTTTGTTCATTCGGACGTATGCGGACCATTTCCTACTACAGCGTTCAACGGAGCTAAATACTATGTAGTATTTAAGGATGATGCGAGTGAGTATCGACACATATATGCGGTACCAAGTAAAGCAGATGTATTCGAAAAATTTGTTGAATATGCAAATATTGTACGAAATTGGTTTAAACAGGAGATTAAGGTACTGAAGACTGATAATGGACGAGAATATGTGAACGACCACTTTAGAAAGTTCCTAAAAGCTCGAGGAATTGAACATCAAACTTCTGCTCCCTACAACCCAGAACAAAATGGCAAAGCGGAAAGAGACATCCGGACAATTAATGAAATGATCCGCTCAATGTTGTATGGCCGACATTTGCCAAAATATTTGTGGGCAGAGGCGGTACGAATGGCTGCCTATATATTAAACAGAACACCGACAAGCAAGAGCAACATGTCACCGTTGGAGAGATGGACCAAGAAGAAACCGAACTTGTCAAACGTTAAAGTATTCGGTTGCGTCGCTTATGCTCACGTGCCAGAAAGTCAACGACGGAAATTAGATCAGAAAGCAACCAAAATGATTTTTGTTGGTTATGAAGGTAATTCAGAAAATTATCGGCTATTTGATCCGAAGAGTCAGAAAATTACTGTGGCAGCGAGTGTAAAAGTCGATGAGGAGTTACAATATTATCCATTTCTGAAAACAGTGGGAGCAGAAGAAGTAGAAAAATGTTCGTTTACTATTGTCGAAGATGAAGGAACAGATGATGTATCAACAGATAGACAAGAAGAGACGGAAAATGAAGAGGATGATTATGAAGACGCAACTGAGGAAGCTGAAGAGGAAAGCACTAGTAAGGGTGTTGAAGACAGCAATGGACGAAAACTGCGTGATCGGAAAAATCTTAAGAAACCTGAACGTCTCTTTTGCTATCAAGCAAACATTGCAGAAGCCGAACCAAGAACGTATGAAGATGCTGTAAATGGTGTGGAAGCGGCACACTGGAAGAAAGCAATACACGAAGAAGTCTCGGCACATAAACGAAATAAAACATGGTTCAACGCGCCAAAACCAGCAGATAAGAAGATAATAAGCTGCAAGTGGATCTTCAAGAGAAAAGTAACACCAGGTGAACCAGATCGATATAAAGCACGGCTAGTTGCAAGAGGCTTTTCTCAGCAATACGGAGTTGATTATGTGGACACCTATGCTCCTGTTGTGCGATATGAGAGCATTCGTTTGTTATTATCAATGGCCGCGGCTGAGGATCTTGAAATTCAGCAGTTTGATGTGAGGACTGCTTTCCTGTATGGAGAACTGAAAGAGGATATCTGGATCAAATTGCCACCCGGACCATGGCCTGAAGACAAACGTATTGTGAAGCTTCAACGATCACTTTATGGTTTAAAGCAGTCTCCACACTGCTGGAACAATAGGCTTGATGATACTCTTCAGAAACTCAACATGCAAAAGTCAGATGCTGATGACTGCATCTACATCGGTGAGATGGAGTCAGAGATACTATACCTTGCTCTTTACGTGGATGATGGCCTGGTGATCTGCAAGTCTGCCAGGATCCTACAGCTTTTCTTGCAGAAGCTGAATGAAGAGTTCGAAATCAAAGTGAGTAAGCCGAACTACTTTGTAGGTATAGAAATAGAACGAGACTACCACGAGAAGACAATTAAAATCCATCAAGCGACATATATTCAAGAATTGATCGATAGATACGGGATGAGTGAAGCTAAAGGCATATCTACACCGATTGATTCAAATGTCAAACTGTCTAGAAAAATGAGTCCCGAAAAGAATGATGAGGTGTTGGATCCACAAAAGTATCCCTACAGCAGCTTGATCGGATCTCTACAGTTTGCAGCGAATGTTACACGTTTTGACATAGCTTTTGGTGTAAACGTGCTAAGTCGTTTCTTGCAAAATCCCGGACAAGAACATTGGACAGCAGCGAAGCGGATATTAAGATATCTTAAGCAAACAACCAGTGAAGGAATTACATATAGCTGTACGAGATCAAGTCAAGAGTTAATCTGCTACTCAGACGCAGATTTTGCAGGAGATGAGGACGAACGACGCTCAACTACAGGATATGTTGCCATTTTGAATGGAGGACCGATAGCGTGGGCTTCAAGACGACAGAAAATTGTAACCCTATCTACAGCAGAGGCAGAACTGGTGGCAGCATCTCAAGCAACTCAAGAGGTGGAATGGCTGAGACAGATGATTGCAGCATATAAGAGGATTCCTGAAGAGATGATACCAGCCATTACTCTGAACGTTGACAATCAAGCTGCAATTGCACTCAGCTTGAATCCAATTTTCCATCAAAGGACCAAGCACGTCGACATCAAGTACAAATATATCAGAAAGGTCGCCGAGTTCAAGAAGATTACTGTGAAGTATTGCCCTACGGAGAATCAGTTAGCTGACTTGATGACCAAGGGCCTACCCAAGCCGAGATTCAATCATCTAAAGGACAAACTATCCAAGGACCCAGAGGCCTCAGTGGGAGTGTTGTGAACTGAGATGAGTCCTCTGAGTCTTCGAGGGAGGGCGCT
>NW_020221078.1:0-3540 GCF_003070985.1 Temnothorax curvispinosus | reverse complement strand
GTTATGTTCAAATTCCGAGATTCACGGGAATTACTGGAGAACGAAGGAAAAACTAGCTAGGGGTGGGGGTACGAGAGGACGCAAAGGTGATAATGTCAACAATCAACAAATAAAAGTTTCTATTGTCTCGCGTTAATTAGAACAGTATCTGTACTGTTATCTGGATTGAAGTATTTTTCAAGAATTTTCCTTAGGAACCCTTTGACATACGGCAGTGCCAAACTTGTGGACTTTATTCTATTTAATTTTTTATGTCTGAGAGGGTATGTCTCACGATTTGATCCCTTCTTATCCCCAAGATAATTTTATTAGAAAAACTGGTAATTATGCAGTTTAGGGGAAGCATCTCCGATAACCTTGACCTTGACATATGTTGTCAAGGTCACCCTCCTGAGTGACCTTCAGAAGGTTTTAGCCGTCGTTCGTTTTTTATTAAAAAGTTATAAACAAAAAAGTTTCGAAAATATAGCAGTTATTTTAAGTACTGAGAGGCATAAACGACTAATATTACGTTTTTCTTCAAAGCAGAGAATACTTTATTTCGCGAGAAAGTCGCTGCTTTACCAAAACACAACATTTAAAGCAGTAAATTGTTGATAATTTGAAGTCTTTTTGTTAAAGCAGAGAATACTTTATTTTGCGAAAAAGTCGCTGTTTTACCAAAACACAACATTTAAACCAGTAAATTGTTGATAAATTGAAGTCTTTTTGTTAAAGCAGAGAATACTTTATTTTGCGAAAAAGTCGCTGCTTTACCAAAACACAACATTTAAAGCAGTAAATCGTTGATCACTAACCTACATAAATTAGTTGACGCGCTTTAAAAGTATTTAAGTGTTTAAAGCGCGTCAACTAACCTATATATGCACTTATATATGCTATATTTTCCAAACTTTTTTTGTTAATAACTTCTTAACGAATAGCGAGCGACGGCTAAAACCTTTTGAAGGTCACTCGGAGTCATAACCTTGACAACATATATCAAGGTCATTGAAATCGGTGAAGTCGCCAAACTTTTTTTTGTTAATAACTTTTTAATAAAAAACGAGCGACGGCTAAAACCTTCTGAAGGTCACTCAGAAGGGTGACTTTGACAACATATGTCAAGGTTAAGGTCATCGGAGGTGCTTCCCCTAAACTGCATAATTACCGAAAAACTTCTTATGAAAAGTTCTTACAAAAGATTTTTACGAAAGAAGGAAATCGTGGAGTCCACAAGACGTAACAACAATATACATTTAGATTAGGTCATTCTTAACAAAAGTTCTTTACTAAATAATAACGTAAAATTTCGAGTTATTAATTATTTAAAATTTATGTTAGTGGTTTCTTTTAGTAATTCTAATATTTTTATTATTTATATTTATTTATATTGTTTATAATTTTTATTATTTATATGTTATTATTTGCAAAATGGTAAAGAACTATTTGGTTCAGAATGATCTAGTCTACATGTATATTGCGTATATCACACTTCTTTTGTATAATATATGTATGTGTATATATAATGACAAAAACACGTTATTTTTAACAGTAAAAAATTAACGTTAAATTTTTTTCAGATGCAGGACGTGTTAAAATAACAGCAGAAAAACATATATTATGTTACCTATGGTGTTCGGGCGCGCAATAAACGCGCCGAACGAATCGCCGAATCCGTTCCGCGAGAACGCGAGATAATTGCGAGTGGCTTCGTTCAGCCCTTTAACTATGAGACGACCGGGGTTTCAGTTAACCGCGGACTCGATCGCTTGTTAGGAAGTTGAGTGGAAGGCCCAAAAGACAGCAATTGATTTATAATACATATAAACTTTATTCGATATAACAAAACGAATCTGACGAAACGCGAGATGTACAGAAGAATTAGTGCGAATGCACTCGGCGCGCTGTGACTTGTAGTATGCGTAATTTTGAAGTGCGATTTACATAAATGCGCAATGAAAAGCGGTAAAAACGATAGACGGTATCGCGGATGCAATTGTCGCGGTGTGACGGAGTTGCGAAACGCGGTCTAACGTCCGATGCCTACAGAGACGCGGTAGGTATATACGGCAGGAAGCGAATTAAGCACCGGGGTCACGACAGCGAGAGGGCTCGCAACGAGACCGAGCGTGCTCGACCCTGCGGAATCGTGATCGTCGGTTTGGTAAGCTGGAGTTCGGGGACACCTGAGAGTACTCAGTCGAGACTCGGAGCACCGGACCTCGTTTTATGTGTCGCCGTAGGAAGTTGGATAGGGTAGGCTTCGTCGAAGGCAGCAGAGAGCCGGAGATAAGACGAAGTGTCGGCTCCTGTCGGAGCGCCGGCTTATATACCGCGGCGCGGCGGGTTCGTTGGAAGGGAGGCCGGCGGTCGGGCGAGCCGCGTGGGGATGCTGACGCGCGCTCGCCTTCGGCGCGGCTCGGCTTTTTCCGGCGGTTCCGAACTTATCGAGCATTTCGCGTGAGAAGCAAACGAAACGTATATCGCAATACATCTGACGGACGGAGACAATTTTTATATTAATCAGTTGGGGGAATCCCCAACATATGGTTTTTAGGGCATCAAAGTACATCTTATCATGATATAGCTGATCGTTTTGGAGTGACAATAAGCGCTTTGTACAATATCATAACTCGAGTAACTGATTATATAATGTTACTAGCACCTAATATTATTAAATATTCAACGTTAGTTGAAAAAGAAGAAACTGAAACATTTTATAGAGAAAGAAAGGGATTTCCTGGTATAATTGGTAATGTAATCATGTTTATATTCATGCATGTGATATGTTTCAGTCACACACTAATTCTTTTTTTCAGGTGCTATTGATGGTTCACACATAAGGATAGATAAGCCACTCGAAGATCCTGATTCATATGTTAACCGAAAGCAATATTTCTCTCTACATGTTCAAGGTACAGTGGACCACAAAATGAAATTTTTGGATGTTTTTATAGGATATCCTGGTTCTGTTCACGATGCAAGAGTGTTTAGAAATTCCTATTTGCGTAATGATCTACGTGAGTTGTGTGCAGGGTTAAAAAACAGTACAAATAATAATAGTCAAAGGCTAATAAAAAATAATTAATGTTCCAATATCATTAATCTTTCTTTAGATAATTACTTTTTGCTGGGAGATAACGCATATCCATGTTTAACCCTAGAAAGGTAATGTGGGATAATACGTTGCCCCACGCGAAATTCAAATTACGCCCCTGACTTAGGAAGGTTAGTTTTCATACTGAGACCTTAACCATAATTTAGTTTAGTCATCCCAGGGTACGGACTCTCCCGTACTATTTTGGGTGCGTTTCGATATTCACTGTAAGTACTGACGATATGACGTCATTGAGTAGAACTGCAGGAGCGTTTCTACATTGCTGCTGTTACTTTCAGGCTGGAATAACGGCCACGACGACCACAGTACTGTCAGTACTGCCAGTGAATGTCGAAACGCACCCGTATACGAAAGAAATATAACCTATCTTAACCTATCTTACAATTAAACACGACGTGACACGACGATAAGAGTACCTATTCTAAATATATAAAAAAGAA
>NW_020221077.1:0-1043 GCF_003070985.1 Temnothorax curvispinosus | reverse complement strand
TTTGGATACTATTGTGTATAATGCGCTACATGATAAATAAATGCATATAATATGGTTAAAAAATTTTTCCTTTTCATTTACCGTTTATCACATTTTCTGTCATAAAGCTGTCTTCGTTTATCGTTTACTTAAATGTAATATTAAAAAATTAAATATTGCGAAAATCTGAACGATTAAATATCGCTGGCGAAGAAAAGATACGTGATCGCGAGCGAAAACGCGCGAGGGAAAGAGACCGCGAACGGGGCCACGAGCGAGAACGCGAACGGGGGCCGGGAGCGAGAGGGACCGCGCGCGAGAGAAAGAAACCGCGCGAACGAGAAGACTCGCGCAAACGGGGGGACGGGGGCGCGAGACACCGCGTGAACGAGAAGACGAATGGGGGACGGGGGAGAAACATCTACGAGGAGGAGATAACGCGAGCGTGCCGTGTGACGTCACGCGGGTCCCTTCGCCCCGCGGCGCCCGAAAACGCGAACGCTCCGCGGCGCGGCGAAAACGCGGATCCCTCCCTCGCCCCGCGGCGTGGTGGAAACGCGGTCGCCCCGCGGCGCCGGAAAACGCGGACCCCCTCATCCCGCGGCGCCGGAAAACGCGGTTTTTCCTTGCCCCTCCCCCCCCCCCGAAACACGCGAACCACGCGGTTCCCCACTTTCCTTCCCCACGGCGCCCGAAACACGCGGTTCCCCCCTCTCCCTTCCCCGCGGCGCCCGAAACATGCGGTTCCCTTCTCCCCCTCCCCCGCGGCGCTCGAAACATGCAGTTTCCTTCTCCCCCTCCCCCGCGGCGCCCGAGACATGCGGTTCCCTTTTCTCCCTCCCTTGCGGCGCCCACGGTCCCCCCCGCGGTTCCCCCCTTCTCCCCCGCGCGGTTCCCCCCGCCCCTCACCCCCCCTTATTGCTCCCTAGTTAGAACCGGCCTAGTTTACCTACTAATAATATTTCATGATACATATATAAATACAAGATATTAATTCTGAAGATTCGGTATTTGATATCGCGACGCGGGTGAGAGGTCATTTGGAAATTGATATCGCGACGCGA
>NW_020221076.1:0-1354 GCF_003070985.1 Temnothorax curvispinosus | reverse complement strand
TGAGGAAACAGGAAAAGACCCTATGGCAGAAGCAAATGTTGAGGATGATTAAAACATTGAGGCAGAAGATAAAGAGAAAAGAAGACAAAATACGTTTTTTGGAGAATTTATTGAAATATGTACGGTATGATAACAAATTATAAATATATATGTCCTATTAAGCAGTATATATTTGACCTCGTATATACAGCTGTTTTGCTGTAGTGTGGCTATATGTGTATGCTGATTTTTTATGTGTACGCTGTCATTTTGTTGTAAGGTGTCATAGCCCCGAACTCGGAAATCTAGCAGCAGTATAGAAATCTGTTACTTCTTGTCTTTCCTCCTTTTCTCTCCAACGCGTCCAGTCACATGCTTGTTTCATTTCGAGTGCAGAGAAAATATGAAATAAATAGGCCTGTCCTTTTTAGCTAAAATTCTCTTTTTTTTTTTACGTTGAAGAGAAAAACAGAAAAGATGAACTGTGCGAGAAATTTAGCTAAAAAGAACAAGCCTAATGTTCTCTATAACCGAGCTGTTTGTATTTCTCTCTTTTTCTCTCCAGCGTCTAATCGTATATACCTATTCTGTTTTAAGTGCAAGAAGTAGAACGTAGAGTGCAGCGACAGAGAATGGACTTGTATTGTATTTACAAAGAACAAACCTCAGAACGACCCTTTCTCTCGGACGTTTTTAAACGTCTGCTGCGGCGCGGATTTTACAATTCGCGTCATATCGAGCCAGCGGTATATTTATCCTCGGAGTCAATGACATATATGCTTCCGACACGTGATACCTTGAATCGCCGTGGACCGTGGACCCCCATCGAGAGATTCTAGAGAACGCGCGAGAGTCGTCAAGTCAGAAATATTGCGATCTTCGCTCACGCGATAATACTATTTATTACTCCTTTTTCTCATCCTCGCGCCTCGCGCCGATTATTATACGATTTCGCGCACGTGGAATCTGTCCCTACAGTGTAGGGCCTACATTCGGCACTGTATATCTACGAACGTTCTTTTCCTAGCTCGCTGATTTCGCGCCGGTCTCACTAGCGACTAGCGATCGACGGTCGAGGGGCTGCACGTGAAATTACGTTAATTGGATCGATTAAACCGCGAGCTACACGCGCGATGGAATTGTTCAGGGGCCTGTGGAGGAAGTCCTCTGTCGTGTACAAAAGCGGGGTGCAGTGTATATCCTTGAGACACAAGTACGCGTTTAAATGCCTCTGGTAACCTCAAAGTGCACCGCGCGGAGGAATGTACGTTACAACTCGGCAAACGTCAAGTAAATGTAAACTTACATGCAAGTTACAATTTCTTACTCAACAAACAATGACACATGTGTTTTTGTATTGCATTTACATTGTTGA
>NW_020221075.1:0-1334 GCF_003070985.1 Temnothorax curvispinosus | reverse complement strand
CCGCGTCCCTGCTGCGCTGCTTCGCTGGCTCGCTGCGTCCCTGCGTCACTGCGTCGGGCTGGCGAGTCCGTGCGGTAGGTCGGGGCCTCTCCGGTGTCGCTGATAACACGCGGGGCTACTGCCGTCGTTTCACGCACTCGGGATCCGGCTGGCTTTTCCTCTCCGGGATATTTTACCACCGTTTAACGATCCGTTCCCTTTCGCAGGCGCAATCTGGCAGGACGTCCTCCCGTCCGGTTGGCAGATCCCACCGCTGCCACCAATTGTTGTGCCGTGCCTCTGGTTCGAGGGGTCGGCACTGAGTTCTTTGGATCCGCCGGGAGGAAGGAAGGAATAACGTTGCCAGAGTTTTTGTCCAACGATATTTTAATAAAGACCTTTTTAACTTGATACACTAGTTTCGTTGATTTCGTTGCCCTGATTCGCAGGCGTTCACAATAGGATAGGTTACGTTGGTCGTGCGCGATTAGCCTTACGTTCTAGACTGCCCGCCGCTTCTCGGAAGGGCGGGCTTTTTATCTCTTCGCGTATTACTTCCGCGATGCTGACTTAGCTGTCAGCGCTTTTGCTTCCGGGTGAGCGACCTGGAAGCCGCTTGCGACACCCGGAATGCCACCTCAGGTGAGTTTGGCAATATTCGGGATGTGCGCTGACAGCTATGTGTTGCAATTCGGGAACGGCGACTTTCGCCTCACAACAATAGGTTTTTTCGAGATTTTTCAAGATACAAAGATTACGTCTACCACTTGTTACTTAGATTTTTTTGAGGTATAATACTACCACGTCTACCACTGTTTTTTTTCGAGGTAACAACATATTTAGAAATAAAAATACTACTGTTTGTTTTTTTCAAGATTTTTCGAGATACAAAGATTACGTCTACCACTTGTTACTTCGGTTTTTTCGAGGTAAAGATACTACTGCTTAGGTTTCTTCGAGATTTTTCGAGATACATACAAAGATTATGTCTACCACTTGTTACTTCGGTTTTTTCGAGGTAAAGGTACTACTGCTTAGGTTTTTTCGAGATTTTTCGAAATACAAAGATTACGTCTACCACTTGTTACTTAGATTTTTTTGAGGTATAATACTACCACTGTTTTTTTTTTCGAGGTAACAACATATACACTACTATGCGTGTACTTGGCGCCTTTCTTTACCTTTTTTTTAAAAAAGGTAATTTTGTACAGATATCACGCTTTTTTGTAATATTACGCATTGTATAAACAGTATGTACAGGGTGTTATTTTGAGGTATAATATTACCACATTGTTTTTTTCGAGGTAACAACATAATACATATATACTACTATGCGTGTACTTGGCGCATTTTTT
>NW_020221074.1:0-5935 GCF_003070985.1 Temnothorax curvispinosus | reverse complement strand
TGTCCATAGGATAAGGTTGGGCCTATGGAAACATTTCTTCAGAATCATTTGAATAACAACATATTCAAATTTCAGCCAATTCGACCAAAAGCCATTTTCCCGTGGTTTTGTGCGGGGTTTTTTTGCAATAATTATTTCATTTGGTATTTTGTATATTCAAAACAATAAACACAATATATGGTAATATATATTTAGTTAGTGCTGTTTCAATTTTTATTAAAATATTTTTGTAATTTCTAGTAATTTAGTATAGTACTTACCAATTTTGTGTAAAATAAAATTACGTTCTAGATTTCATCCTATGATAAGGCTAATTACAGTGGCTTAAAAGAGATATATTTAGTGATAAAGAAAGATTATATATTTATGAGAAGATAATGAGAAGATAATATAAAATGACACGTACAGTGTTGTATTTAAAAGAAAATTTATAATCGTAATTTCTAATATTCTTTTCATTTTGGTATATTTTGTTTAATTTTACTTATTTTGATAACTAAATAATTTAAACGCGTTATAAATATTAATTATATTAATAAAAATTATATTTAAGTTAATTTAATTGTAACTATTCTCAAAATGTCTAGAAAAGCTCTCGTAAACTCTGCAGTTATTCTAGACGTACTGTAAAAGTATGAAATTTTTGATGAAAATTATAAATTAAAATGTCGTTCAGATAAAGTGTGGAAAAAAGCTTGCACAAAAATTTCTGACAAATTATTACCGAATACATTAAATTTTTACGTTAAAAATAATCGATGGAATTTGAAAACAAATTTGAAAAAACATTTTAATATTACAATAGAAGAAGAAGAAAGAGAAAAATGGATAATATTAATATTTCCAACGAAAGTAATTCAAGTAGTAGTCAAGAATTCCTACCATTTGATTTTACAGAAAATGTTAATAATAAACTGCCGAAATTGTTGTTTGATTTGACATTACCCGAAGAGCAATAGAAATCCATTTTTCCTGTATCAAAAGTATATAAAAAAAAGGAACCAAAGGAAAAACTTATAATGTACTTAATGCCGGCTGGACTGATGTCATTTCTAAAGCTTGTTTTTCAAAAAATAAACTTTCATGTGCACATTACACATTTGTTCGAGAGCACGCAGTAGCGCGGTATAGCGCGAGGTGGAAGACGACCACAAGTGACGACACAGCAAGTAACAGCAAATTACAGTTTAATGTTCAATATATACACGTTATTTACAAAAGTCCTTTGCAGGCAAGGTGCCGAGAGCGCGCACAGAAATCAGCACGATAATCGCGGCGAAATCTAGCGAGAGCAGATGTCTTTGTGAAAGGCGGTTTAAGCGGAGTACAGCGGTCGTATATAGAGATATACTTGGCGATAAGCGAGCGGATAGCCGAAAAGGCAGACAAGCCTTTTCCGCGGCGCAGCGACGGTCTTTTATCACCTCCGAAACGAGGCTCCCTCCAAGCTAGTTACCGATGATTTCGCGAGCGTCGATCCTAAAGATAGGCCGTTACAATTTATAAACATTATCAGGGAACAGGCTGAACAAATTACTAACAAAATTGTAGAGACAGATAGATATAATGCTTTTTTATTGTCCAGAGCTCGTTACTTATTTAGTTAAATTAGCGAAACATTTTCCTATCTGGACAGAAGATAACAAGATATTTCCCTTTAGCATCAAATATAGCAACATCTTCTAGATGCGAAACATATTTTAAAGATTTGAAACACTCAGATTTAGGATCAAATTATGAACCAATGCGCGCAGATAAATTTGTTATTCGCCATATTAAATCCATTGAAAGTATATTTAAATTAGAATATGCTGCAATAAAATGCGTCAATGTAAAAATTGCAGTATTGCAAAATGAAATAAAAACAGGAAAAAAAAGAAAAGTTTATTCTAGTAAATCAGTCAAAACTGCACATAATATTATTAATGATTATGATTATTTAAAAGAACAAGAAAACTGGAAAGGTTTAAATACTGAAGCACGTGATAAGTTAAATAAACTAAAAAATATCCAGGTTTCTCAATTGACAATGAAGGGCATTACAATTTTGTAAGTTTGAATATTATGTTAGAAGATGCAAGCTTAACTAATGCAAATAATACGAATCAAATAAACGATGATAAAAATAAAGAAAATATACATGCAAACGGAGAAACACGGGAAAGTAAAGCGATAGATGTAAAACAAAAACCCTTAACCCGTTGTAGTCACATGGGGTCCAATGGACCCCAAGCTTTTCTTTTATTTTATTTTATTTTCTTAAAAGTATACTATTTTGAGAGTAAAACGGAGGAAGTTTTTTTGCTGTATTTCAAAAAATTTTGATGAATATTTTTGGAAAAAAAGTCAAATTTCTTGAAAAAAATTTTTTTTTCGCGTTTTTTCAACAAAAAAATTTAAAAAATTATTGGATTATAAAGAGGAAATCATAAACTAAATTCCAGTTCAAGGTTTGAGTCGATACATCAAAAAGAACGCAAATGGCAACTGTTGTGGGGTTCATTGGACCCCGTGTGACCACTACGTTATTTTTAGGAGGTGTGACCACAACGGGTTAAGTGAAAACAGAAATAATACACATAATACACATAGAGAAAAATATTTAAAGCCATGTCCAGATATTCACCTTACATATGACAGACCGTTAAGAAAAAGAAAAGATAAAATATTGATAAACGGAAATAACTGTTGTGGCGGTCTGCGCCACCATTGATACATACCTGCGCGATGCCTGCAATACCGGCAGTTTGCGTCAACGCCGCTAGGCGTCGCACTGCCGGGGCAGTTTCGCGAGTTCAAATTTCCGCACCGACTAGTATAAAGGGAGAGACCCCCTACGGGACTGAGGAATTCCTTTCCGGCGCCAGTCGCCGCACGCAGAAGCGCTAGGACGCTAGGCATACATAGCGCTCCCTCTCGTGGTGTGCTACCTTGGCGGGGTGAGAGGGCTCCCTGTATCAACGATCCACTGAGGCAGTACCTTCGGTTTCACCGAAGGGAGAGCCCGGTGGAGAGGTACAGGGTCTAAGAGCACACCGTACCCCTCGCCTAGCTCGCTGGGTTCGCTGGGAGTGAGGAGTGCAAGAGGGTCCGGCGCTCCCGCCAGGGAACTTGTTCCCTGGCTTTTAAGCGTCGGTAGGGGAAGGCAATCCCGACTTCAAACGCCCGGTCGGCTGGGACCGTTAGGGAGGAGTTTCCACTCCTCCCACCGGCCTAAAGGAAGGAAAACCTCGATAAAAAACCACGGGATTGGGGAACCTCTCGAGCCCTGTCCTCCCGCGTGCGGCGAATGTCGGAGCGCGAACAATGGCTCGGTCCGGCATGGGCTTTGCGCGCGGGGGGAAAGGGAATGGTAGGGGGAGGGTTTCTTCTTTTCAAGTGGGGAGAGAGAGGTTCTCACCCATTGCACGCCGGTGCTCCGGCAGGGTGATCTGCAAGGGGGGAAGGACCCGCCGGGTCGCCAGGACGTTTTCTGGTAAGGGCTGGTGGTGTCCTGCCGCCGGACGCAAAGGCCGGCGGCGCGTGTAGTTGCCCGTTGGTCGGTGGCTGGTTGGGAAGTGCCTGTGCCCTGTCCTCTCGCGTGCGGCGGGGGCCGGGATCGAGCATGCTCGGCCGGTTCCCTCGTTGCGCGCGGGGGGGGGGGTATGGTTGGGTGCTTTTCTGCCGAAGCCAAGTGGCGGGCGGTGCTCCCAAGGGTCGGGGGCGGCCTTCGGGGCGTCCTCGACACGGGTTTGGCTCGTTAGTCGTGGTAGACAACCAGCCTAGGAAAAGGTTACCCCTAAAACAAACCTAGGGGAAGGTCACCCTGATAAAAAAACCATTAATATGGATAATGTCCAATAAGGATCTAAACTCCCTGAATATCGGAACCCAGAGGCCGGCGGGAGGGAGTACAGTCCCAGCTACCCACTCGTCGTCAACGTACGATGGGCTATCCTTATCGTTACCCTCGGTGTTGCGGGCGAGCACCAAGGCCAAATCGGCTATCGCTCACGTAAGCGTGAATGACACGCCGGTACCGTCCAACAAAGTGGATAGGGGGAGACCTTCGGGGAAGGTCAAACCGACCGCCAAGGGTCCCCTAAGTGCGAGGGAGAAGAGCCGTTCGTGCTCTTGCTCTCGCACTTGCATACAGAAGAGCGACGCGTCCTCTGATGCGGGTGACACGACGGGAACGGAAGAGTGCGCGCACCGTTTCTTCTAGGTTAGAGAAGGTCATCTGGGAAGTCGATGGACTTATTGCGGAAGAGTTTCCGGAAACATATGCGACGGAAACTAGATCGTCGTCCACCTCGCCACGGAGGATGAACACCGAAGGTTCATGTCATCTCCTCGGAGGAGGAAGGAAACGATGACACAGGGAGGAGCAGAACTCCAAGCCATGGGAACACAAGCCTGGAAAAGAAAGTACGCCGACAGACCCAGCAAGTGGCGAAAAACGAACACGAAGAGCTCATCAAAAGGATGGACGACAACGAAGCCCCTACTCTCTCATTGGAAAAGCGCATCCTTAGTAAGTTGTCAAGGAAAGTGAAAGCGATGCTGGCGCCCATATTGGAGAAGCTAAGTCCTCCTAGCAAACCAAGCCCGGTGGAAAAAATCGAACTACCATCCGCTAAGATGGTCAGACCCAATCCCTGGGACAAGCCGACCAACGGAGGTGATAACAAAAGGGCATTCCATGCTAAATCAACCTGGGTTTAATCCTTGACCTCTCGGATTTGGTCGGCAATTTTTTATGTTATTATTCCAACTCTAAAATGCACTCATAATTTTTTTTAGATTTCTTTTATAAAATTGATTTAGTTATAATTTTTTAAACCAGCATATTGATGGCCACAATTGAAAAATCTGAAAAAATTTTGTAACGATGCGCCCCTTACGGCAAGGCATCGTCCCCGGCCACCACCCGCCGGGGGGCCGCCCGACCGATTCGCCGTCGGGCGAGGACGCGCGGTGCGCCCACATTTTTTAATCGTTTGAAACGCACCGTGTGCGCGGGAAATCCGCTGCACCGGTGCCTTCCTGCACGACGCCGACGGGCGCCGAAGCGAGCCGATCTCCGCCGAAGCGAGCACACGGGATCGCGCCGCTCCCACTACCGCGCCATCGCCTGACGATCGGCCTCCCTCCTGCCAAGCTCACCGCGCCGAGCGGTATAAAAAGCCGGCGCGCTCGCCGAAGAGACACTTCGTCTCTACCACGGCTCTCCGCTATTTCTGACGAAGCTACCTTCCGAATCCTAGGGCGACATGCAAAACGAGGTCCAGAGTTCTGGTCTTCTACTGAGAGTTCTCAGAGTGTCTCCGAGCTCCCTGACACTTACCCCGACGGCCACGGCACCGCGGGGTCGAGCGTGCTCGGCCTCGCAGCGAGGGTTCTCGCGACCGTAACCCCGGGATTCCGCCATCCTCCGGTGTACATATCGCGCTCCCGCCCACGTTATCGATATACCGCACCACGGCGCCGCGCCGCGACCGTGGAGTACTGTACTTCCGTTCATATATCATATACCGCGTTTCGTTATTGTCTTATACCGCGACGAACTCCGTTCGTATGTAATATACCGCGCCGCGTTTTGTCTACCGCATCTCGAGTTGAAGACCTGCGTTCCGATATTCCGTATACCGCGTCGAGTGCACCGGCATTACCGACCACTGTAATCTACCGCGTCTTGTTATTCGTTGTGTGTAATACCGAATCCCGAGTTGAATAAAGTGAATGTTACTGGTACGTTGCAAATTGATTATTGTCTCTGGGCCTGTCATCGAACTCCCGATCCCGTAAACTAGTCCGCGTTCGATAAAGTCAGGCCGTTACAATTTTTAAAAATCTTGTATTAAATATCAAAATTTTTAAGCCTTGACCCAAAGTGAGCCGGCGTTTGCTTTTAATTTTTTGCATCTTTTTTCGAGTTCTTTTCGAGTTTTTTTTT
>NW_020221073.1:0-1282 GCF_003070985.1 Temnothorax curvispinosus | reverse complement strand
CGTTGTCAGTGGAAAAGCCTCATCCGCTAGCAACACATAAGGCAGTGCTGGTCCATCAATTTCGATAGGCTTCATATTTGGCAGCTTGAATGTACCTTCTTCGAAACATTTTCCCATTTCACTATTTTTAAAAACTCCTCCATCACTATGTCTACCTTCCGCACCGATATCGACCATAGTAAATCGATATTTTGCATCGCTAACCGCTAACAGATTGATGCTGTGGTGTCCTTTGTAATTGAAATGCGTCGAGCCACTATTTGCCGGAGCCTGTAAGACAAATTACATATATTTTATTACTCGTCGAACATTAATAATAAGAGATAGTCCACAATAAGTACCCACATTCTTCGACTAACATTTGTTATAACAAATTGGTCATATGATAAATGTGTAGTATTGAAGCGCCTGTATCAAAATTCATAATAAAAAAAGTCTTTCTATATACCTGCAATGTAACGTGCTTTCCATCAATACATCCTATACAGTTCGGATAGTTCCAAAGTTGCTGAAATTTGTCGGCAATTTCTTGCCAACTCTCTGGACTGTCATCAATAAAATATGTCTCCTTCAAAGCATTCCATATTGCCTCGCAGGTCTCTGATATGATCTTTGATACAGTATTATGGCCAATTCGATAGGCATATGAGATCGATGTCATGCTGTCTCCTGATGCTAAATATCGAAGCGTAATTTGCAGACGTGTTTCAGGAGGAATTGGCTCTCGAACAACATGTTGTTTAACAATGGATGGGCTGACTAATTTGAGTAATTCTTGAAATAAGATGGGATTCATTCGGAAATAATTGACAAATTTTTTTTCGTCTTCAGTCTCCATTTCAATTACGAGATTATCACTTTTGCTTCTTGTAATAATCGCCGTTGTACGGTAAATATAGGACGCACCCAATATTGTCGTTCTTTTTTAGATTCTTCGTTTATAGCAATTACGTACAGTGCATACAATAACAATATTTTACGTCGCAATTCTTGTCGACGAAAAATACTATAACTTTGTTTAAATTTTTTCACAAAATAGAAAATGGCTAGCAGTACTGTTTCGGAATCCATTTTTTGCCATACAACTGGCTTCACTTTGGAGGTTATTATTACGTTTGCCCTTTTAGGTGCATGCGTCACATGCGTGTTTGTGTGCGTGTGTTCAGTACGCCGCCAAACGGGTCCTACTGTCCCATGGAGCGGATAAAACGGAAGCGTAACCAGCGGATCGCCAATCATGGATCCGGTTCAACGGAATCTTTGAAAGGGCTCTATCGGAAAG
>NW_020221072.1:0-10616 GCF_003070985.1 Temnothorax curvispinosus | reverse complement strand
GCAAAACAGAACAGCTCGACGTGAGTCAACTGTAAAACACACGCTACGATGGAAGAAAATACGTCAACGTAAACTTAAGGAAAATATGAGAATAGGGGAGGAAAGAGACGTTGCAACGTGGCTACGTAGGAGAGGGTACGTTGACGACGACAGCGGGACTACAACAAGATACACGAGAACGTTCAGACGACGTTTTATGTAAAGACGCACTACGTACAGTGATTTTTGGAGAAAAAATAACTATGGAAAAAATAATGGAAAATCCAGCGAGAGCGATTCTTTGTTCAAAAAATAAGGACACGTTTAAACGTACGGACAACATTTTAGGTTTACGGGAAGGAGAAGAAAAAGAATATCTCGCCCGTGATTCTCGTGAGAGTGAAGAAGAACATGAACATTTAACGTTTCCAACGGAGTTTTTAAATAGTATGACACCAAGTGGACGGCCACGTCATCGCGTAAAATTAAAAGTGAGTGCCGTAATAATACTTTTAAGGAATATAACGTCAAAGAAAGGCGTATGTACGAGAACAAACGTGCGTGTAAGAGAACTGAAACAAAACCTGCGTTATGCGGAGGTTCGGACAGGGCCAGCGAGAGGAGAACGTGTTGTTCTACCAAGACGAGCGTTTATACCAAGTGATCGTGAACTCCCCGTTAAGCTTAAAAGGCGACACGTTCCACGAGGTGTAGCCGTTGCACGGACACGAACGAAAGTCCGAGGACAAACATTAAAAAAAGTAGGACGATATCTACGAAAAACAGTCGTTGCACATGGACAACTCTTGGCAGCATTTCCTAGAGCACGAAAAAAAGGAAGTGTAAAAATAAAAATAGAAGAAACTAACAAACAAGAACCGTTACGTAAAGAAAAAAATACATTTTTTATTAAAAATGTGGTATATGGAGAACGTTTGTAACGTATGGAGAAAAAAAAGAGAGCTACGACGGGAGGGTAACTATCACACATCATACCAAGGGTGGGGGCTGGGGGAGGTTTTTAGCCGGTGCAAGTCCGGCCGAACCTTAGAGACCGACCTTAAGATCGGCCGTAGGCCGTTTTCTCCTTCAACGAGAAACAAAAAAAAAGATCCACGATCTGAAACGTGATGGAACATAGAAAATACACAAACGTGAAAACCGCGTTTAAATGTCTTAAACGTTTTCGAGAACGACGAAGTCGTACGGAACAACATTTCTTTACGACGACGACTCCGTTTTGAATATTTTACTGACGAACGGAAATAGTTTAAAGAAAAACGACTCCCGGGCGAAGCCCGGGACATCTGCTAGTATATATATATATATATATATATATATATATATATATATATATATATGCGACGAAAAAATACGCGAAAAGACGCGGAAAGACGAAAAACGAACATAAACGCGACGTGTATGTAGACGACGTTTACGGTTCGCACGATAATCTATCGTTACGGTAACGTTACCATAGCGTTCACAGTTTTGAAAAAAGAACAACGAAAACGTTGCGCGATATATACCACGCGCACGCGGTGCGCCGCGATATTTTTTTTTAACGGAACGACTTACCGGACCGACGAGTACAGTTGTCTTGTTCGAAGAAAAGTCTATCGGTAAAACTTTAAAGTCTCTCATCTCATACAGAGAGGCATTCTTTTCAGCAAAATGTTCGCTAAAGTATGCTGATAACTTTGGCCGATTCTGGATAAAATAACTGATATCCGTTATTTCGATGCTTTCCATAGCCAGGGGTTTTGACTCGCATCGCAACGCGGCGTGCAACATGTGGTTGGTTTCTGACTTTTTCATTCTTAAAAAGTTTGGCGCCACGCCCTTACTGTATGTCGTTGCTCGCGCCCCTTCCTTGTCACTGGCTGTACAAAAGACGAACATTTCTTTCGGATTCTCTGAAATTTTTATATTCGTTTTTTCCGGTAGCGAATCTTGCAGAACCGACAAACGCCGTTGCGCAGAAAATCCGAACATTATGCGAGTACGTGTGGATCCGTCGCCAACGCGTTCTTCTCGAGCGCGAATCCACGTTGCCTGTTCTTCATAGGCAGTTCGTTTTCTTTGTCTCTCTTCGCCGGTTCCACTTAAGAACGTGTCAAAAACACGCGAGCGCGCCATTTTTACGTACACGAACGTTTCGTGCGTACAGAAAACGTACGGAGCACAGTACTGTCGACGGAGCACTACGCACACAAACGTTCACTTGTGTCACACCGACGGGGCCCGTTGTTGTCGCGCAGACGCTCGAACATGGGGGGCGTGGAGCGAGAGGCCGCGCACACGCGACATCGTTAAATGGACCCTCTCAAGGGGCTCCGTTTTTGCTCGACGTTCGCGCCGTCCAAACAACAGTGCGCGTCCCCAGTAAAACAGGAACGTGGAATTCACGTTTCTTTCATGTGGACCAGCGACGTAGACGTCACGTAGACGTGCGAGTGGATTATCCGCTTAAAAACGGTAGTCGGATCCACGTGGATGAGATCATCGATTTAACGTAGACTTTACGTGAAAGTTTCACGTCTTAATATTTTGGTGAGTACTTTAGAAGTACTGGGCAGTACTGGCGTACTGGTAGTACGTTATTACACAGAAAACTACTGATGCATAGTATTGACGTATACTCACCCAAAAAAAACCTTTTACGACTAGAAGACACTGCGGTCCAATCGTCACCCGGCATAAAAAAAATTATTTTTATCGAACGTTTCGTACTATTTTCGAACTAACGTTGTTTTTTAAGATGCAGTCTATGCGTATAAATATTTTCTCGTATTTAAAAACACATATAAAAACACACTTACCTTGGTGGGCGTTGAACTCGGGACTTCTAGATCGTGAGCCAACTGCCTTACGTGGTAGACTACTTCTTACGTTGATGTAAGTGTTATATATAGTCTACATACGTCCGAACTAGCGCAAATATATACGTTTTCAAAAATTATTTTAAGAAACAACGTCAATTTAAAAACTGATTATTATTATAACACATAACTTTTGTATTTTTACGACATAGTAAAATTCTTCACGTTTAAAATGTCTCACTATCATTTTTATTACGTATTCATTATAACGTTCTATTTAGCTATATTACGTGCGCGTGACAACATCACGGTCTCCTGAGATTGCGAACGTATCTGTCAGCAGAACAGTGAAAATATCTACGCAAAATCTACATTGATACTACGCGGATGAGATACTTTGCGTTTATCGATGGAAAAGAAACGTTGAATCCACGCGACGAAGGTACTTCGCGTTTGGCGATGGAAAAGAAACGTTGAATCCACGCGACGAAGGTTCTTCGCGTTTGGCGATGGAAAAGAAACATTGAATCCACGCGACGAAGGTTCTTCGCGTTTGACGATGAAAAAGAAACGTTGAATCTACGTGGCGAACGTACATCGCATTTAGCGATAGAAAAGAAACGTTGAATCCACGCGACGAATGTTCTTCGCGTTTGACGATGAAAAAGAAACGTTGACGCTACGTGGCAAACTCGTGGATGAATCTCCATCCACGTATTACGTAGCGTCGACGCAGATGCGACGTACCTGTTTTACTGGGGGTTGAGGCGTGCACAGTGAGACGACGCTCGCAAAAACCACGACGAAGAAGAAAAAAAACGTAAAGACACCAACGTTAACATTTGCGAAGATTTTCGACGACGCGTATATATCTTGACGTCGAACGAACGATGCTTCGATCGACGTTTCGCATTTCGTTTTTTTTAAAACAGATCTGCGAAAGTATGACCGTTTCGTGACGACTGAACATCTAGTACGTCGCGAAGTTACTTTCTAAAGACTCTGCCGAAAGCCGAACTGCAACGCGGAGTTAACGGCTTCGCAGAACTTCGTCGTAGAGTTCAAAAAACATCGTTATTTTAGTTTTCAGTCCCGCAAGTACTCGTATATTGTACGAAACCGATACCACCGCGTTGACTCGTAAAAAGTTGTTACCTCTACGTTAAAAGTTAAAACAGGAAAAAACGTAGCGTAGACGGACGTAAGCGTTGCTCTACGTCCGTTGCGAGGGCGAAATCTCTAGTTTTTAGACCTCGAAGCGTGTTTTGCTGCCTTCGTCCACCTTTTATGAAAAACGTAACGTTAAACGTCTGTCGACCGACGCAAACGTCCACCATGAACAGCTCAGCAAACGCCGTTCACGCTGCGCGAGTAACGATAGACGAAATATTTCGTCGTTTCTTCGAAAAAAGGCACAAAGGGGACGCGCGACATTCGTTAACGCGTGCTCGTTTTCACGGCCGACGTACCGCCATGTTTTCGAATACCGACGTCGATCAAAACGATCGTAGCGACGAGTGAGACTCGTTTCACGACTTGTCACATCGTTTGTAACGTTCAGACACAAGAAGCGTGCTCTACGTTAACGCCGTTGTTCTCTTCAAGGGGTTGCAAGGAGGACGGGGGAAGAGAAAGGAGAAAGTATAGAAAAGGGAAAAGGGAAGATTGTTCAGGTTATAACTAAATTCTCACTCTGGTTCCGCGTCGCTTACCGTACCTTTCAAAAAAATAGTCACAGTTAACTACTTTTATTCACACACTAACATTGCAAAATAAATAACATTAAACATATCAATACATAGATTATGTAACGTAATATCAGGATAGCAACATTAAAATAAATGAACATATGAGTAATCGTCTACAATGCACGTTAAAATACTCTTTTGTTAGAATCATGTCATTAATATAATACTTATTCGGCAACGGCGATGGTCGCGATTGCCTGCCAATTGCAATATGCGATTGTAATATGGCGAACAGCCGCCCGTTATTAATACAGAAATACCGTACGCATCGGAGAGCCTGATTATTGTTTTCTCTCCTTACCGTACCTGTATAGGTGTGGAGTGTAATGACGGGTGGAAGGATATACCGCAAGCCGGGCACCTTCGCAAAAACGGACAAGCGTGTTGTCGACTTGTCGCCCTCTCTCTCTCTTTCTGTCATAAGTTGCTGCCCACTATCGTACGCAAATAAGGTACCGGCAAATACTTGTTGCTGCCTTCTGACTGTACGCTAGGTACTTGGCAATGGCAAGGTGCCCCTTGTAATGCAGGTTGCTGCCCTTAGTCGTACGCACGGTACCGGCAATTCCAAAGTAGTCTCACACCACTCACGAGACGACCACACGCTACGACTCGACCGACCATGATGCGACAAAAGCGCGCCAGAACCCGTGTCGCTCGCTCCCCCGCGACGACTACGCCGCCGCGGAGCTCTCTCAGTCGATAGATTACCGTCGCTCAATCCTCGACGTTGATAACAGCAACCATTTCCGTAACATTCCTGCCCGCCTTCGACAAGAGAATTGTCGAATACGTTGGGTCAGGGTCCGTAGGTAGGATACACAGCTTGGCTATAGGTCGTTTGTAGGTGGACGTTGAAGTTCGCAGGGTGACGACTCTGGTCAAACCATCGGGTCCAGGGTGTAATTGGGTGACCCTGGCTAGAGGCCACTTCCCAGGAGGATAGCGCTCATCTGTAATCAAAACTAGTGAACCCTTTTTTATTTCGTTAGTAGGATGGTGCCACTTAGAGATGGCCTGATATCGCTGCAAACACTCCGAGGACCACCTCGTCCAGAAGTGTTCTACGGTTTGGCGAAGTAACTGCCAACGAGTAAGTCGTGACAGGGGCTCATTAGCTAGATTGGGTTCCGGTATGACAGTCGGTGCGTGTCCCATCAAAAAATGCCCTGGAGTTAAGGCGGCATAGTCGTTGACATCGTCGTTGAGCGGACAAAGAGGTCGAGAGTTTAATACGGCCTCAATCTGTATAGTGATAGTGGTCATCTCCTCATAAGTAAGGACTTTCTCCCCTAGGACTCGTTTCAGGTGAAATTTAATTGATTTCACAGCCGCTTCCCATTTTCCACCGAAATGAGGAGCAGATGGAGGGTTGAACCTCCACTCGGTACCGTCATTAGCCAGAAGGGAGGCGATGTCACCAAGTTCGTGAGAGGATTGTTGAAATAGACGTTTCAACTCAGCGTTGGCTCCCATAAAATTTGTACCGCAGTCACTCCACAAGATGGAGCATATACCTCGTCTTCCGCTAAAGCGTTTGTAGGCAGCTATAAACGCTTCTGTAGTATAATCCGTAACTACTTCGATGTGTACGGCAGATGTCGCGAGGCAGACGAATAAAGCCAAGTAGCCCTTGTAGGACTTTGCTGCCCGCCCTCTCCACGTCTTCAACGTCACGGGTCCGGCATAGTCAAGGCCTGAATGGGAGAAGGGCCGCGCTGGGTTCACTCTTACGGAGGGAAGTTGGCCCATTATTTGTTTTGCTCAAATGCCGCGGTACCGAACACAACGTCTGCATCTTAATATGTGGGATCGTATTGGCGCCCTTCCGCCAATTATCCAGAAATTCTCACGCAGGAGGCTCAAAGTCACTTGGGTGCCTCCGTGAAGTGATCTTCAATGACGAGCGTGGTCAATGGTGACCTCCTAGGTAGAATAAGCGGGTGCTTGGCTTCCATATCAATCTGGGCAAAATGAAGACGGCCACCTACTCAAAGCAGACCGTCCCGGTCGATAAATGGAGTGAGTCGATTCAAGGAATTTGACTTCGGTAACCGCTCTCCTTTAACTAAGAGTCGTATCTCCTCGTGGAACCATGTTCGTTGTACAATTCGCACCCATAAATCACGGCTTTGCTGGATCTCAATTGGATTTAATGGATAATTAGAAGGAGAAGACTGAGGTACTTTACGCAAGCAGTTTACAAATCGGCGACACGTCGCAATGACACGCAGTAATCTAGTAAGAGAGGAATACTTGCGTAATAGCTCCCAGTATGGAGGCAGACTTACTAAAGCAATCATAACATAACCAGGACGCTCCTCCATATCTATGTCTGATGTCGATCTGTATTCCGTGTAAGGCCAAGAAGTTTGCGATTCGGATAACCATTTTGGTCCCTTTCACCAAAGGTCAAGGTGGAACAGTTTATCCGCTTTTAGGCCTTGTGTTGCAAGATCAGCGGGGTTTTGTTTGCCCGGTACGAAACGCCACGATCCATTGGGCAAAAGTTCTTATATGGCGGACACGCGATTCCTAACAAAATCCTTCCAGCGCGATGGGTTAGCAGTTATCCACTTAATCGTTGCCTCTGAATCTGACCAACAGAATACCAGTGTTTCGAGCAACTCGAGAGCTTTTACCACTTTTGCTATTAATCGCGCTAGGAGGAGAGCTGCAGTAAGCTCAAGTTGCGGAATGGTGAGCCGCTTAAGAGGCGCAACTTTGGTCTTTGAGCACACCAGTTGTACTGAAAATGTATTGTCGCCATTCGGAATTCTTATGTATACCGCCGCCGCCATGGCTAGTTGAGATGCGTCCGAAAATCCATGAATTTCAATCCTCGAAGTATCGCAACGAAGAACACCGAGCCATCTCGGTATAGAGAGGGGTTCGAGCTGTAATAGTTGTTGTCAAAACGCAGTCCATCTCTCTTGTAAAGTGACAGGAATCAGCTCGTCCCATCCAGTCTTCAACAGCCATAGCTCCTGCAATATGATTTTCGCTCTTATTATAATAGGCGAAATCAGCCCTAGAGGATCATACAACTTGGCTATGTCCGAAGCAATTGCTCTCTTCGTGAAGGTGATATTGCCTGGAACTGTGGAAAAAAAATGCAGAGTGTCAGAAAATGGCCGCCATACGAGACCCAGAAGCTTGCAAAAGGTAGGATCGATTTCTATGTCGGTAGGTCCCCCTTCTTCCGAGTTAGGGAGAAGATCAGGATAGTTGCTACTCCATTCATGCAAGGAAAATCCTCCTGCTTCGCAAAGCCCCTTCACTTGCTGTATAATATCCTTAGCTTCTAATGTCGTATCAGATCCCCCATAAATGTTGTCGACGAATCTGCCTTTCTTCATAGGAATGATCGCTTTAGGAAAACGATGACCTTCCTCTTTCAACAATTGCTCTAGAGCTCTCAACGCCAGGAAGGGTGCACATCGTAATCCGTAAGTCACTGTGGTAAGGCAGTAGGCGAGAAGCTGTTGTTCCGATCCGATCCATAATTTCTCAGTAGGTTCCAATCGTCCTAGTGCACAGCTATTTGACGGAACATTTTAACTATATCCGTAAAGAAGAGAACCTTATGGGTACGTATCCAAAGCAGAATATCGCATATGTCAATTTGAAGCTTGGCACCGGCGTGTAGAATATCGTTTAGCGAGAGGCCATTGCTGGTAGGGCTGGATCCGTTAAAAACCACCCTGAGTTTCGTGGTTCGATTATTCTCTCGTAGTACCCCATGATGGGGGAGATAATTCACCACAGAAGTCTGATCGGAGGAGGCGTCAACCTCTTTCATGTGACCCATCTTCAAATACTCCTCTAGAAAGTTTCCGTAAAATTGTTGAAAAGTACTTTGATTTGAGAATCGTTGAAACAGGTTCTTAAGACAACCGAGAGCCTTTGCTTTAGAGTCCCCCAAAACCGACGGATTGATTTTTAGAGGGAGGCGAACCACATATCTGCCCGTTGCATCTCGTGAATAGTCGTTAGAAAGTGTCGTTCGCACTCCTCTTCCTCCTCAGTTAACTCTGCTGTAGTCGACTTAGGAATTTCTTCTTGTGTCCAAAGTCTGGAAAGAAGATCTTGTAATTCTTGATCCGGTGAACAATGATGTGCATGTGCTGAAACAGGTGTCTCGGCTGCTGACATAGGACCACAGAGGACCCATCCGAAGATGGTTTGCTGCGCCGTAGGCGAGGAAGAATCGCCTGGTATCATGCCTTGTCGTATCACGACATGAAAATTGTCTGATCCTATTATGACCTGTATTGTTCCAGAGACGTAGTATTCCGGATCGGCTAACTGGAGTCCTGAAATATGAGGCCAGGTTGGAGCACTAACGCTGCACGATGGTAACTTCGCCGTAAGACGTGGCAATATGAAGGCTCGTATTTGACATTGTAACGCTGAGTCATGAATGGAGTGCAGTTGTATGAAAACACTCCCTTTTGTATGTCCGGAATAAGTGCCACCAATTCCGAGAAGCGGTATTGATGCGGCCGTCCTAGTGAGTTGGGCTTGTTGCACTAGATCTTTCGTGATGAAAGATAACTCTGATCCCTGATCGATCAATAAACGCACCGGATGGAAATCCCCATTACTCTTCCTTACCAAAGCTCTACTCGTCGCAAGTAAAGTAAGCTTTCTCGTACGATTTGCCTGTTCGGTTTGGTGTGCACATGTCTTTAATTGTCAGTCAGTAGTTACTGATGGATCTGACTTCTCCTCAGATTGATTGGCCGGTTTTGCCGGCGTACTAGTAGGTGTGGTTAAAATTTCTCGTTGATTCTCGTGAAGAGTCGTATGATGCTTTTTCCCGCATTTTAGGTATCGCGTCACGGAGGTGCACTTCTTAACTAGGTGAGGTGCGAGGCAATTGAAGCATCTTTTATGTCTGATGACAATCTCCTTACGCTGTTTAGCCGTCTTCAATTGATAACGTTCACATTTTGCTAGATAGTGCGATGATCCGCATAAAGGGCAAGCAGACGCTGCGGCATGCGCCGCGACCTTTGATAAGGTTTTCCTGAAGTGGAAGCAGCCGACGTTCTTTGAGTCATATTTGGATTGAGATTCTCCATAGCCCGTGTTCGTCCAGTGAGAAATTCCTCAAATTGTTCGAGGGTTGGGTAAGTAGTAGAGTATCCTTGCTTAACCTCCCACGCTTCTCGTGATTCAGGATCAAGCAACTTTACGACTTGGTGAAGCAATAACGGATCCCATTTATCCACCGCACATCCCAGTGAGCGAAGAGCCGCAGTCGTCTCCGATACAGTGGTCATAAAATTTCGAAGGCCTATTGCATTCTTCGTCTTGAGTGGCTTCAGACTCGTTATCTTGTCTAATTGCGCCTCGATCAAAAATCGTGTATTCTCATACCTCGATACCAACAAAGTCCACGCAATTAAGAAGTTGTCGCCGGAGACAGACAGATTGCCTATCATTCGTGCGGCTTCATCTTTAACGCATGTTTTCAGGTAATGCATTTTTTCGACATCCGTCAGATGCAAGTTATTTTTTATCATAGAGGTAAAGGTGTCATGAAACGTTCTCCAGGTTGGGTAGTCTCCGGAGAAAATCGGCAGCTGAATGCGCGGTAATGCACTGCGTGGCAGTTGCGATGTGGACGCCCCTTGTTGCGATGTGGACGCCCCTTGTTGCGGTGTGGAAGCCCTTTGTGGCGGTGGAAACGCCCCTTGATCTAAAAGCGACGATCTGGAATGTCGATCCGCTGTATCGAATTCTTCTAGCTGGATGAATAACATGGCACGAGCATAAACATAGAAGGCTTGACAGCGTTCGTATATGCGTTCTCTCAAGTAAGAATGGTCTCTCAGATCCTCGCTGGCGGATAGGCATAGGTTTTCATGCTCTTCTTGAAATTTATTCCAATTCTGCTCAAGCATATCCAGGCGAGCACTGATCAGATGTCGATTCGATCGATCAGCACTCATATTGTCTTGATCCGTCTCGTTCTGTATAAGTGCAAATCGACTCCGTTGCAGAGCGATCCGTCCTTCCATATTTTCCATCTTGCAATGTAGAATTCAGCGTGAAAACA
>NW_020221071.1:0-7467 GCF_003070985.1 Temnothorax curvispinosus | reverse complement strand
GAATCCGAAGTCAGAATTGACAGATTGGCTAAAATTTATGAGATAATCTCAAAAAACATACTTTTTTAAGTACATTTTGAGCCGTAATGAAAAAGCGCGAGCTAGCTTCGAAATTCTGACCATGGACTCGGATTCAAAAGCTTGAATTACTTAACAATTGACTAGATTTTTTAATAAAAAAATGGCAGATCCAATATGGCAGACCCAATATGGTGGATGTTTCTTTAAATTGATCCGATTTGCTTGAAACTTGGTACTCGGGGGTTTTTGTGGTCGCTGAGTACGAATCTGATGTCAGTTTTCCAAAATTCAAAATGGCAGATC
Organism: Temnothorax curvispinosus; assembly: GCF_003070985.1. Classification (NCBI taxonomy): domain Eukaryota; kingdom Metazoa; phylum Arthropoda; class Insecta; order Hymenoptera; family Formicidae; genus Temnothorax; species Temnothorax curvispinosus. Next base: position 7,143 of record NW_020221071.1, on the reverse strand, counting down.
CAGTATACCCAATGAGTTTTTGAAAATTGACCAGATTCACTTAAAATTTGTTACTCGAGGGTTTTCGGGGTCGCTGAATACGAATCTGACGTCAGATCATAACATAATCACACTGAAAATGCAGTTTTTCCCACATGACTCTGAGAAAGTACAAATCTTATATATATATTTGACGTCCAAGACCACAATAGAGTCAAAGTATATCCATGACTTGGTCCTTCTGCAACCAGGGTACCTCCACGTGGTGACGGTGGGCAATCAAATGAACAGTTCAAAGTCAAGTGACGTGCAGTCGTCAATTCCATGGCTGAGTTCCAAATTCACCAGTACTGAAAATCTACAACATACGTAATGTAAACTATAGATTTCCAAAACCTGTTTTTTTTTTTTTTCAAAACGGTTGCAGTACTGAATGCACATTGCTTATTGGTCAGTTTAACACAGGCTTTCTGATTGGTTGTGCTAGTTACCTAGGCACTGGTCGATATGAATAATGTGTGCAGTCATCACTATATGTAATAAGGATCATCCTTATTTAAAAAAAGGGGTCAAAATAAAATTTTTAATAACATACAGCTCTAAACACTACCAATCAACCACAAAACTATTGGTAATACAAAAATTTCCAATAGTTAAAGTGGGAGTGCTAAAAAAAGTTAAAAACTTGTTGACGATTTTTTTTTAAACGAAAAACCACCAAAAGTTTTTAATGCGGTACTAAACACTACCAACCAATTTCTAAACGACTAGTAAAAAAAAATTTACAACAGTCAAAGTGGAGGGGCTAAAAGAAGATCAAAAATTTGTTTTTGATTTCCTAAAAAAACGAGAAACTACCAAACGTTTTGAATACGGTACCAAACACTACCAATCAACTACCAAACGATTGGTAAAAAAAAAATATCAATAATCCACTTGAGGGGCCAACTTTGGTAGGCTGTCGTATCATATTTCACTATGTGTCCCAAAAGATTCGTTAAGAGGATTCTAAGGTTATTACCGACATTTTTATTAAATAAAATCTTTGAATTGACTTTACCGAATTGCAAAATTCTTTTACAGAATTGAAGTATGCACAAAAATCTACAGGGTATCAGTCGATTTTATATAAAAAACGAAAAAAAATTAAGAATTTGGGCATAGAGCTGTCACTTGACGACAATATTTGCTTAATACAAAAATACTGCAGTTTATATGTACAAAATGAGATAAACCCTTTTTAGGGAACATGTAAGAACAATATCGTGCAATTAGGGTATAAACGTTTTTTTTTAAATATTTTTATTTAATAGTTTATATGAATTTCATTGTAATTAATTTTTTCCGCTGAAAAAACTTTAATTTAATATTAATTAAAGCGTTTAAAAAAAAACTAAATATTCCTATTCGATGATGTCTCGGGAACGCCCGAAGTTAACCGAAGGTGTTGTGACGTCACCACGCAAAGTTGCAGCCAATTTTACATGGCGAACTATATAGTTTACATTTTTTAAAATGTATGTCAGAATTTCGAAGATAACAACATTTCCATTATATTTTGCTAAGATGTTTAATAATGTATTTCGTTCCTATATGTGAAATTTGAAGTCAATTGACCGTATCGTTTTCAAGAAAATAATTATTAAATATAGCTGTTTTAAGACTTAGTCTTATGGCAAACAGGGTACATATTGACTATTTATCTACGACAATATCTGTTATACTAACAAGAACGAAATAAAAAACATATTAGTGTAAACTAGGACTTTCAAAGACCATAAAATATAATCAGCTTACCGCGTAATTTAGGAATAATTGATCTTCAAAATCTGACTTTTGAGAAAATCTCATTCCTGTTGACATCTACCTTCTGAAACTTGGCAACGACGCACAATAACCTATAAAACGCGCGTAGTATAAATGTATAACTTCCAAACATTAGTTCGTTATGTAAAACTATTTTTTTTCTATACAATACTTCAAAAATTGAAAGAAGGAAAAAGGAAAACAATATTAAATAATTTTATTGATAAATATAATTTAAAATTGATTAATTTTAAATTACATATTTTTCTGATTTTTTCCAAGTTATTTTTAATAAATAAAATTTTCTAGTGTAAAAAAAAAGAAATAAAAATTTTACAAATTTTTATACTAAATTTTTATTATAAAGCGTGAACAATGCATACACTAATTGTTATATGTATATATGGTCATTATTAGTCTGTTGGACGCGAGAATCGTAATTTGGATTGAACATTCTATTAATCGTTCTGAAATTGTGCTTATAGGATGGCGTATAGGATTATGAATACCATCTTTACTCAATTTGCATGTTGTGGACATGCTGTTCCATGAAAATTGCAATTTTATTAATAATTCGTACATGTTTAGTAACTCTTGGTTTTCCATTTACGCTTTCTCCCAACAGCATTCTAATTTCATCCACACCACTAATAGTAAAAGCCTCTTTTAAATTTTCAAATAAAATTCTTTGCTCTGCCATTTTTCCTCTCATAGTCTTTCTTTGTTACAATTTCTTCCAACACTTGCAAACTTCTTAGATTTTTTGCTTTCCTAAGTAATTCTGCTTGTCTATTGAGATGCCAATTATATGATTTGGCGGCAGATATTAGACTGGATGTAGTTACTCTAACTTTTTCAAGTATTTGTTCAACCAACTTAGCATCTACTAATGCATCAAGTATTTCTCTAGTTAAAAGTTCAAATTTTTCAGCCAGAGTGCACAATTTATATGATTTGCGACATCTGTTACAAGTTTTTTTTAATATCTGTAAGGAATCAGCAAAGCCATATAAAGCCATGGATCAAAGTCATTTTCCATCTTGTGAAGACAAACAGCTCTCAAGAAATGTCTTGCATCCAAAGTTAATATTATGTCCTACTAACAAACATGGTGAACCAATGGCTATTAGAAAATGTAAAAATTTTTCAAGTACATCCTTCAACTGTTCTGATTTTCTGATGGGATATAATTATTATTCTTCATTAGATTTCCCTTAGATATGGATAATCCATGAATTTTTGTTGCTTTTGCTGGTATTTCATTTTGAGGTAAAACATAGAAGCAAAAAGTTTTCTCTATACATTTTGCGCCAATTTGCAAAATCTCGGCACTTGCAGCGAATAACCCCTCTGGATTCCCTTTATTTTGATGAATGGCATATGCAAAACATCTTTTTACATGTTTTATTGCCTGGTATAAATTTTTAGTCAATTCTTTATGTTTTGTAGTTAAACAATATAATGCTCTGCTAAAACAACTTTTTGCATGATTTGTGTCTGACCATTTCACAACATCGTGAGAGCTTACTTGCTTTACAGCGGCAATAGTACAGGAATCTTCGTCACCAATAAGGACACCCATTTTTACATTTGCTTCTTCCATCGGTTTACTTTATCGTGTCCCAAACTACACATTTTGCATTTCTTGTTTCGAACCAAAGTCTATAATCTTTTCAGATAAGTGTCCAATAAATGTGCCAAATCTAGAAAGCGAATCGTAATTTTTGCCATTATCGCGCTTTGGGCATGACATGTCATATGATAATATTAAATATAATGATGTACGCAGACTGATTCTTTCATTAATAATTAAGTATGGATGCTTGATTTTCTGCATTATCTTCTGTAATATTATCGAATATTGGTGCTGCTTTATTTGCATCTTCCAGTTGTGGAGGCCAAAGTTCTCGAGGCCTATATAATATAATAAATGAATTAGAATTCAGAATACTCATTTAAAATATTCTGTATTTTAATAAAAGCACAATTACCATTAGCAAAATTTAATTGCTTTATTGTGGAAGTTTTTGAGAAATAATTGAGCTTTTATATTTGTGTTATTTGTAAAAAATAATTTGAAAATAATACACAAGTGTAAAAATAATTTTAAAAAATATACTAATTGTTGCATTAAATTAGATTATAAAATATATAGATAATAATATGAAATTATAAGTAGAAAATATATAAATAATAATACTAAATTCTAAGTAACTAGAAAATTGTTGTAATGTGATTATTTTGAAAGCGTATGTCTTTTTAAAGTCTTATATAATATAGAAAGACTTATGCAATATATATATGAGATTTTCTTCTACTTTAAATATTTGCATGAAAAAAATGTGATATTCACATTACAACACAATAAAAGATACTTATTTTATGATACAATTATAGCTCAATAAAAAAGGAAAAAGAAAGGAAAAGGAAAGGAAATTATAATCACAAGAGATGCTTCAGATTCTCAAAATTGCGTTCCATCAAAGCTTGCTCTAATTCTGCAGCTTTCCTACAACTTTCTAGAGCAGCATTCTCTATTTGAGGTCCAACTTCTCTTTCGTGTAACTTAGGTTGTTGCATTTATTGGTGGAATATTAAGATCCGCAAGAAATTTATTTACGTGAGTTATTCCCATACCAGCGTTCAAAGCACCTGATAAATTAAAGTTACAATTTTAAGGTTAGAATTAATATTAATAGTTGCAATATTTTAAATAGGATACAAATAAACTTAAAAACTAACTTACTTAGAGCTGCTTTCGAATTTATATCATAGCGACGAAAAGACTCACTATTTTTCCCTGCAAGGGAATGCTGTTTGGCTGTTGAAACATTATTTATTAAAAGATATTCCTCACATCGAATAACAAATACTTCGGCTAATCCAAAACGCTTTGAGCTTTCGATATTATTAAGAAATAAGGATCCTTTGCAAAATTTACACTGTAAATTTTTTGCAAGTGTTTCTACTTCAATAATTCGTCGTCTTTTGATTGGAAATAGCTTTTCATGCGACAATAGTGGAGTATTAGATTTCAGGTGTCTTTTTTGCTGGCTCTCAATGATTTTTTGTTTTTTTATAATTTGTTTTTGAGTAGCAAATCTTCCTTTTAACCTCTTCGGAGAAGATTTATTAGAATTATCCATATTTTTAATCTCTTCAGCTTTCTTCTGCGTTTTCTTACACTTTTATTCATGAGTGCAGTAACGCTATAAACCAGGATGACAACTTCATTATTTAGTGCGACGTTGCCAAATTTCAATCATAATATAATTTAGTTTTTGCAACAATATAATTAAAGCAATGCTGATATTTATTATTATATAAATAAAATAATATATTAGCACATAAAATGTTTCTAATTCTGCTGATAAAGAAATAATCCAAAATACCGATTTTGTGTTTCATAGATTGGTAATGAAATCAAGAGAGCTTTTGTGTCTTATTTTATAAATTAATTTCTTCTAAATTAGCTAATAATTTTTTTAGAAAATAAATAGCAAACTAAAAATGGAATATGGTACTTACACTCAGAAATCATTCTGTAATTTAATAATAATTATTTTATTATCTTAAAATTTATTAATGCAGATGGCCATTTGACTAGAGAGGTGCTATCATACATCTTTAATTGAGTTTTATGAAACAATATGAACGCAATAAGAGTAATTACTGACTTCAAATAGCTAAGAGGATATCGTACTTGTTTCGTTCCGTTGTGCAAAAGAAATTCAAATAATATACTCGATAAAATTACAAAGAGACAAAGGGAGGGGAGGGGGAGAGGGAGAGGGAGAGAGAGATATTATATATATATAGATAAAGTATCCAATGAACATAAACCCCAAAGTTTATTTTATTTAAACATGTATTTATACTCATTTTGGCCCTGTATTATTTATATGTATAAATAAAATGTATGATGAAAAAGCGAAGCGTACGAAGACGACGCAATATCTCCGCGTAGGACAAGTAGACGAAAAATAGAAGCACTTATTATATAATTCAAACCCAAGCTATCGATTGAGCCTATTCAGAATTTGATCAGTTCAGGCGTTATTGAGATTTGATAATCTAAAGCCCCTTGCACAATAGGCGATAGCGACAGCGACAAAGTTACCGACAGGCGGACAGGGCCCGTATTCTGTTCTTGCCTACCGACAACTGTCGGTTCGATAAGTGTCGGTTTTTAATATCGTGTAAAAGCTGCGCAACGACACAGATAATTGTCGGTAAGCGGATTTTAGCGGAACAGAATACGGCCCCAGGCTATTATAGCTTTGTCGGTACCTTTGTCGCTGTCGCTATCGCTATTATCAGAGAGAAACCTGAGAGCGGCCATCCGGCTTCGGGGGACGTCTGTCCTAATCTGCCCTCTGAGAAAGTGGACGTCAACTACGGCGTTACGCTCGGTAACGATCAGAGAGGACTCGGGTAACGATATATGGGTTCGTATCCATGCTATGGTTCGTGTCCGAACTACTCAGATGGAAGGGATATGCTGGTCGCGCAAGCCCTTCCTCTGTCCGTGTACGCTAGGCAGCTTCGAGCGGGGAGAGAAGGGCAGACATACGATCTGCTGTCTCTCTTGAGCTGTGACGTTGTCGCTTTGCACGGGCCGGCTATACCACGGGTGCGTTTCGATATTCACTGTAAGTACTGACGATATGACGTCATTGAGTAGAACTGCAGGAGCGTTTCTATATTGCTGCTGTTACTTTCAGGCTGGAATAACGGAACGACGACCACAGTACTGCCAGTACTGCCAGTGAATGTCGAAACGCACCCGTATACGAAAGAAATATAACCTATCTTAACCTATCTTAGACACGACGTGACACGACGATAGGAGCACCTATTCTAAATATATAAAAAAGAATCTTGTACTTAAACAATAATGTTGCAAAAGTCATGTCTATAAAATAAATAATAGTTTTCAGATTTATAAAAATATCGAAATTATTTATTATTATATTAATTATATTAATTTAGTAGTAGTAGTAGTAATCTTTTCGGGCTTTTTCCGCATCTTCGTAACTAACGATTATTGTATATTTCTTGTTGCCTTCCAGATCCACAGGACCAAACCTATGTGAACCTGGCACCCGACTTCCGAAAAATTAATTTTTTTACAGAAAACGTTAGCATTTTGTTTGTAGTTGTTTGTAGTAACAAAAATTTCGTTTGTAGTTTAATACATTAAAAATAATAAAAATTAAAAAAATTACTTGCACCCCACTTTGAGATAACTCAAATCCGCTTGCGCCATCTTCTTCAAAATTGTTTGTAGTTGTTTGTAGTGCTTTTCTTTTTGTTTATAGTTGCACCATTCAAAAGTTATTATATTTTTGCAATAAA
>NW_020221070.1:0-4231 GCF_003070985.1 Temnothorax curvispinosus | reverse complement strand
AAGCATGAGAGGAGCAGCAAGCCAGTGGCACAAGTTGCAGCCGGCAAGAAGCATCCACGAAATCAAGGAGGAGTTCCGACAAAACTTCTGGGACCGCAAGGTGCGGATGCAATTGAGGTGTGGCAAATACAAACCAGGAACGATGTCGATGATGGAATATGCCATGAAGATGGCGCGTCAAGCAAAAACATTACGACCGCCGATGAACGACGAGGAGTTGGCCCAAATGCTCCGCGAACACTTTGACGGTGACATCGCGTGGGACTTGAGGCCGCCGACAGTAAAGACGGTTATCGATCTGATAGTCGTGTTGGATACGTTGGAGCACGGGAAAGGACTCCAACGGTTGCACAAGGAAGCGCAAAGAACCAATGATAAGCTGACAAGTCAAGCGGATAATGGCGACCAACCGAAGCGACGAGACGAAGGATGGCGGACGCCAAAACAATTTTGCCAGACGCGACGCGACGAGAAACTCGCTGCAAACAAAGTCGACCAGCTGGCGAAAGGCTGACACTCCGGATACGATAAAGCGCGGTGGGGCCGACATAATCAAAAAACCCGACAGCGATGACAGTCAGGCAAAACCCCGGATGACTCGGGATACCCGGGATAGAAATGATAACCCAAGAATAGAAAAGAAGAGCGAGGAACGTGATAGTGTACCGATAATCGAATTGATGATCGGAGCAAGCAGGATCCAAGCGAGCATAGATACGGGGTCGCCAATTACAACCATTACGCGTAACGCGCGCGACAGACTAACTAAAACGGGGGAGAGACTCGAAATCATTCGAGCGCTACCGTTTAAGATCAAAGGCGCGCTAAATAATGAAGGGGCACCAGTGAGAGAGAGCGCGCGCATCACGTGTCGATATCATGAGAAGAGATACGAACATTGGTTTTACGTGATCGACGAATCACCATTCGACGTAATTCTCGGAATGGATTTTCACTCGGAATTCGGTCTCATAATAACCAACAATCCGGCTACTGAGATTAGCTTCGCAAGATCACTTGAAACGGTGGAAGAAACCGCCGAATCGGGGGAGTCAAACATCCCGAGGAAGAAGGATGACGGGGAGCAAATCACCAGGGAACGAATGATCGAGGCGACACGTAATACCGAGCGAGCAAACGCAGTCAATCGGCGCGCGATAGTGACGAAAGATAGCAATGCAGTTCGCGACAAACAACAAGCGCAAAACCGAATAGACAGCGGCATAAGCTTTATATGGCGGTACGACGAACCAATTGACACGCGAAGGACAGTGACGGTGGATCGAGCAAATCCGCGAAGCGCGGAAAACGTGAGTGCAATTGCCGTGGAGAGTGGCGGTGATACACAAGCACGTCCGATATCGGTCAGAGTGGTTGTCGGTACTGACGAACAAGCGCGCGATACGAAGACGGTATCAGTAGACCGTGATACGATAGACAAGGTGCATAGCGAAGAGACAAAGCAAACCAGGGGTCGCAAGACGGGGTTGAAACAAATCGGCAACTGCGGGACGCAACAAGTGATAGGGAGCGGCAACGATCAACCGCACCCACGACATCCCATGGATGACGGGGAGCCGAATGAGAATAACAGCCTCAGGGAAGACGAACAAGCGGACCGCGAAGACGCGGCCGAAGAAAAGGACAATGCCACGTTCTCCGGGATCGACCATCCAGGAGGCCATACTCACAAGGGACAACCATGCAGAGAGGCCATACGCTCCAATGACGGGGAGCAAGCTCGGAAAAGCGAGAATGACGGGGAGCCGAGAGGCGAAAGCATTGCGAAGATGCAAGTAAGACACCGCAACCCGGAGGATGGCCAATACGAAAAGGCAAGCTTGGTCATTCTGAACGAGGTGACGATGATCCCGTTGGCGTACGAGCGTCAGGCAAATAACAAAGATACATCAATGGAAGATATGAAGAATACATCGGTGAACATGGAAACTTCCACCGAAATCTTAGATGAAAGATCCCCGACGTCCAGACCGATGCAGGGATGGATGAAAAGATGCGGGGAAGTTCAACGGTCGACGCGGGAGAGGACCAGTACGCAACATTGGAAGATCAAGAAGAAAGCGACCGGAGTGCGAAAGCGTTGGCGAATAACTCAGTGCGTGAAGAACCAACGTCGGGAGAGGCGTCAAGTGATCCGCGACAGTGGCTCAGAGGAAGATAAGTCTGAGAATAACCGGGACGGAGTGCCAGACGCGATCGCGAAAATTGAGCGCGGACGCGGGGACGACGAGTGCGCGCAGGTGACCGGGTCGTGTAGTGCGGTAGATCGGGAAACGACCCGGCGATCACAACTTCGTGCAATTTTGGCAAAGCTGAATTCTAGGAGCCAGAACGGAGTATGCAGCGATGGATCACGCGCGGACAGTGAGCGAAAGCAGGTTTCGCGTATATCCGAACAGCTATGCGGACGAACGAGTGTTATCGGTGAGGAGAAGACGAGTGAGACGCGTACCCACAACCCTGGGACGAAACTGACGTGCGCTGCGGGAGCAGAATTAAGTTGCTCGGGCGGACGGTCACGGTTTCGAGAGATGGAGTGGGATCCGGGGGCGAGTACAAAGTGTGACGAGAGGCGTCGGCGGGATAGAAGAAGACGGGAGGAGCGTCGGCGCGAGTGGCGCAAGGTAAAGCAATCGGATCGCCGACAGTCGAGGATGAACTCTGTGCTGGACGCGAGCCTAGGCACAGAGTTGACGGGGAGCATGCAACTGCACGCTTCCCAGCCATGTCCCATCTACCAGGGGACAACGCGCACGGACCGTCACAAGGCCAAGTCAACGGCCACTACGACCAGGACGGACTCAGTGGCGATAGAAGGACAAACCGAAGCGCCAACCGAGGCGTTAGTAAACTGGGACCAGTCCACGGCGAGCATTCAGCGTTCGCCCAGTGTCAGAAATCCCCTACACGACGGAAGGGGAACAATGACGAACATCGGAGACCGGCGAAAGCACGCCTCCAGTCGAGATGCGCGTGACTGCGAGGAAACAAAGCCCCGAGCTAGACGAGACTCAACGCTCGGGCCTGACGGGGAGTTTGCAGCCGCACGCATCACAGGCTTTTCGGGTCCAAATGACGCGGGTAACCGTCCAGGAGACGATGACATCGACGGCAGTGCCGCAGGCCGCGGCACAGGATGAGAGCGACGAGGAGGATTTCCGGAGCGTCTCGTCGGAGGAGGACTCTACGAGGAGCCTGGGAGATGCCCCGGCCTAAGGCCAGCCCTCCCGAGCGTTCCGAGGACGGGTCGCGATAGGGAACCCTGTCCCGACGATTTATTTTGTTTCCCGATTAGTGACGCGTAAATTTTATTTTGGTTTTTAGTTTATAGGTATTTTGACCCGTCCGGTGCGTTTAAAATAAGGTTGCGACAGCGGTCGCAGAGCAGCGGATCATAAGGATTTTAGTACGTAAGCAATTATTATGATTTTCCCGATCCAGGATTCAGTTTAGTTTTGTTTAGCGTCGATTGGACGCACGGCCCGACCGGAGATGATTAGTTAAGTTGCCTGCGCGCGGATCGGGGTAGTGCGCATATAAAGATAACGGTCGAGTCACACGCAATCTTCGATGCGGACAATACATATCGAAGACGGGCGAAACAGGCGGGAAATAGTGGCGTGGTCCGCATCACGGGAACGCGAATAAGGTGGTACGTAAGAAAACGACGAGGTTCGCACACTGTGCCGTGAGTTGTCGCGACAGGGTGCGCAGGTGACGAAGCGGCATGCACCGCGAGGTCGGTACCGATGCGGTCGGCATCACGGGGTCAAGATAGGGGTGACCCGCGAAACGACAACGCGATACGTCCACCAGGAGGCTAAATAGGAAACCGAGCGTCATCCTCAAGGAAGGACCCGGGGGTCACGTTTGGTGGGACCTGGTACACCCGGGGAATGGGTCGCCGTCAAGGCTCGATCGCCGGGACGCGAGATACGGCGACATGTCGCCGGAACTCGGAGACCGGACGTCGTCCACGGGAAGTGAGCCCGGGATCGGAATGAGGGGGTCCGCCGAACCGGGACCAGGGGGTCGCCGTCAACGGCGGAGGTCGTAATCGCGACGTAGACATCTTCGTCGAGAAGTCGACCCGGGGTCAGGTAAAGGGACATAGGAGAAGGCGTGCGCGAGGGTCGGCGCCGTCGTAAGTCAATAAATGCGGGAGTTGAAAAACCACTACCCGGGGTCCGTCTCGGGACGTCGAGTAGAT
>NW_020221069.1:0-1260 GCF_003070985.1 Temnothorax curvispinosus | reverse complement strand
AGAGAGTCAGATATACCATATTAACTATTAGACAAAGAGAGCAATATTTCTTATACTTTAGACATGCTAATAATGACTTTAATTGTACTATTCAATTATTCTACTGTATGTAAAGTATGTCTAAAGAAATCTAAATAATATTCAACATATATTTGCACCTTTTACGATTGAAATATTAAATATTTTCTTCATGATAAAAGTTATATTAAAATTTAATAATAAAATTTAATAATGAAAGGAAGTATCGCTCTCAATACAAATCGCCGTTAGACTAGAGAATAGAAATAGAATTCAGACGAGTCACCAGTATGACTCATTCGAGTGAATCTAGTCTTCACAAGACCATATATGGACATGTCGAAGCAGAACGCCACGCATGACCATATAAGGTAATGAATTTCAAGACACCACCCTATGACTCATTGCTGGCAAGCGAGCCACACCCCTAGAAGTAGACTCACATCCGCTAGACAACGCCTTATGACTCATTGTAACGAGGTGCGGTCACCTCCCACTACCGTTTCCAAAATTGTATAAAAGCAGAATCTTTCACCCTCTCGACGGAGAGTGTGGAACGAGCCAGGAAAGGTCACATATCTTATACTTGTTCCATCCTCCCACATAAACCACTTGTATCGTAAAAGTTCTACAATAAATATCATACTTTTTTATATCAAAAGAAAGATAAAGATTATTGGAGATTATTGAATTACCTACCTTCGACGGATCCAAGGAGCCATAATCTACATCGCCGACCAACAGCTAATTATCCTGGGGTTTTACCTCCTTAACTGCAAGAAAAAGAACCCATCAACGGAGACGTTCTGCCGGATCGAGCCACCTCGCATCACCCAGGACGTCACAATACACGATGTAGCCGCACCGGAGAATGATTCCGATGCGACAAACAAGACATACATGTAGGGCGCGATCCAACGGCTCAGGAACGTCGTGACCGATGAGATTGAAAAGGAACCATCGCGATTGAACAGTTTAGTGGCGATATAGCGGCGACGAGTTACGACTCGCTCCTCTCGAATCGGAAAATCTTACGACGCGTGGCCGCGCCGAAGATCGGTACCGCTGGGACGAACAAAATTAACGTAGACAGCGCGATCGGGCGACTCCAGAGCATTCCCGAACGAATAGATCAAGCTCAATAGCGCGATCAAGGAACTGAGAAATAAACGTCGTGGCGTTGAAGAAGGACGCGCTTCGTTAGTTTATGGGCTCTTTCCACGCGCGAGGAATCAAGATACA
>NW_020221068.1:0-1132 GCF_003070985.1 Temnothorax curvispinosus | reverse complement strand
GGTAGCAGTGGTTCCGAGGTGGACGAGGCGGGGCCGCGTCCTAATTAGTTATAAATCAAGCGTTAGCGTTCCGAGGATGAGATTACCGGCAGCGGCCGGTATCTATTTGTTGTTTACTATGACGACTTAGGAGGAAGGAGAGGGACCTCATCCGGCGCGTTAGTAGATATAAAGATGTTTAGTTTTCAGCGGCGCAGTTTCGAGGCAGCTGAGGCGTTCCACGATGCGGAAAAATGACGCACAGCGAAGCGGACGGATCGTCCGCGATTTTCTTAAATAGGCGGCACGCGCGTAAAAGGCACAGGCCTGATCGACAAGGCAGAGTAGCGAAGCACGACACGCGGGTCAGAGTCGAAATCTGGCCATAAACAAAAAAGATGGCGGACCGTCGCGAAACTCTTGAATCGACGGCACGGGGATGACATAATACGGCCCTGATTAGAGCGGGGGGCTCTCAAGTTGCGCATACGGAGATAACGGTCGAGTCACACGCAATCTCCAACGCGGAAAGAGTATACCGAATCCGGGTGAGTTACTCGGGTAATAGTCACGGGGTCCGCACCACGGGATCGCGAAGAGGGTGATCCACGAAAAAACGACGAGATTCGCACACTGGGTCGTGAGTTACCGCGACAGGGTACACAGGTACTAAAACGGCGTGCACCGCGAGATCGTCGCCAATGCGGTTGGCACCGCGAAGTCATGAGAGGGGTGACCCACGAAAACCCGGCGCGATACGACCACCAGGAGGCCAAATAGGTAACCGAGCGTCATCCACGGGGAAAGACCAGCGGGTCACGATGAGTGGGACCTGGTACACCCGAGGAACGGGTCGCCGACAAAGTCCGATCGCCCGGACACGAGATACGGCGACATGTCGCCGGAACTCGCAAACCGGACATCGTCCACGGGAAGTGAGCACGGAATCGGGCAAAGGGGGACCGCCGAAGCGGGACCAAGGGGTCGCCGTCAACGGCGGAGGTCGCGATCGCGACATAGACATCTTCGCCGAGAAGTCGACCCGGGGTCATGTAAAGGGACAACGGAGAGGGCGTGCGCGGGGGTCGGCGCCGTCGTAAGTCGATAAATGCGGGAGTTGAAAAACCACTACCCGGGGTCCGTCTCGGGACAT
>NW_020221067.1:0-5195 GCF_003070985.1 Temnothorax curvispinosus | reverse complement strand
TGATAAATGATAAATGAATATTGAACTGAAATTATGTTAGTTATAAAGAAAAAATCTTATTAGATTAAAAAATTTATTTTAATTACATATAAAGCTTATAGCTTGAGACATGCTTTATATAAATTAATATTAGATTAATTATTTCTTATATGTAAATACTGCGTAGCAGTTCAATGTAAAAATTAGGGAAAAAATCTAATAAATAATTTTTATCCACTATACTATATAATTAACATAATTTTTCCTGTAGAATTAGGTTTGAAAATATATGAACTAACAATGAAAAGAATTAATTTATTTTTTTCTTTTTCATCCAATATCCTTGCATTCAAAAATAATATAATCAGAACTATCATAACAGATATCCAGTTATGACGGTTTTATATCTTGTTCTATTTCTTTTTGAAGCACGTTTGAAGAATGCGTGTTTTTCACGTAGTATATTCTGAAACAAGTTATGATTTATGCCTGTTTTTAATCTCTATTATCTTTATATTCAATAGCATAATTGCTTATTAATGATATTTTGGTAATTAAATATTTCCGCGGAAGCCACAAGTCACCATTGATACGACACATTTTTCTGTAACTCAAATGGAAATTTCTAAAGATATTATTTACACAAGTACTTTACAGTAATTGCAAAATAGAATCTTAGTAATTATTCCTTAGTCATTGTTTGAAATGATTAGATAATTGGAAAGATTAGTATTATTAGTATTATATTCTCACAAGATAAGCTCCAATTGCAATGTTATCAAAATAAATCTATATATACATATATATATAAACAAATGTCCCGCCTCATCAACGCCCAGCCCAAACTCCTAAACAGAAACATGAAATTCGGCAAGTATATTCCTTCCATGACGTAAGCACTCACTAAGAAGAGATTTTTAGAAATTCGATCCCTAACGGGGTGAAAAGAAGTAAAATGTGTTTTCACGGATTTCTCGACGGGTAACGCCGTCAAGCTTAAGCAAGTATAAGATAAGATGACACATATATCTCTGAAAAATAGGGGGGATTGAGAGGTTGAAACGCATGATAGATATATATTTGCGCGAATGCTAGAAAATGTTCACTCATCTCTTATAACTGCTGGAAGTTATTAGCGTTTGATAGTACGTATGTGAGTTTCTGTGTTTCATTCAATAGTGTGACAGTGAATTTAAAAAAGAATCTTATTATTAAATTTTTTATCCTGGGTTATGACGCTTCCATCAACGATATCTTTTTGTGATAATTGATTGAGTGTCTATTAAATATTAATTTATAGATTTATCTATTGATATATTAATATATAGATTCGAGTTTAACAAAGAAGTCAAGTGTTTGAAAATTTATGTATCTTTAATTAACGCGTGCTTGCATTTTTATATATAAAATTAATCGAGTATTAATATTTAAATGTTTATAAAATATATAGATTTGTTTTGTAATCAAAATCTGTAGCTTATATAATATATATTAATATCTGTATTAGTGCCCAATGTATGTTGAATTCAAAGATATACCAATTATTTTCGACATAATCTACGTTAATGAACATTGGCAACGGGTCATTCATATTATCATCTATTTTTTTTTTTTAATAAATATAACAAAGAATGTTTTTATAGGCGAACTGTGTACAATGGCACTCATAACGGCTTATTGGGGCCTGGACGGCATTATAGTTCTGACGACTCTCATTATAACTGCCTATCTTTACATGACACGCAAATTCAACTACTGGAAGAAACGAGGCGTCTTGGAAGCGCCACCGACACCATTTTTCGGCAATTTCACGGATTGTGTGTTCCTAAAGAGATCTCCCGGATTTCTTCTGAAAGATCTTTATGATCAAGGAAAGGGATTGCCTTGTACAGGCTTTTATATATTAGACAAACCGGCCTTGTTGGTTCGCGATCAGGAATTCGTTAAAAACGTCTTAATAAAGGATTTCAATTACTTTGCTAACCGATACGGCTCGCCCGATGTGAATGATCGTTTGGGTTATGCCAATCTCTTTTTTCTCAAAAATCCAGCCTGGAAGTTGTTAAGAACGAAGTTGTCACCATTCTTCACGTCCGGAAAGCTAAAGAAGATGTTCGAACTAATGTTAGAATGCGGTGACAATCTAAATACGTATCTCGAATCGTTGAAATTGGAAGGTAGGTAAACTGGAAGCTACATTTATGCATGGAGTTACATATATCTAAGGGCATAATGATTATAATTACGACTGAATAAATTGAAACAGTAATAAGAATACGATTGATGGCAGGTAAAGGAATGGAAATGGAAATAAAGGAGTTAGCTGCCAAATTCTCTACGGACATAATCGGCACTACTGCCTATGGACTCAACGTGAATTCGCTAAATAATCCAGATGCCGAGTTCCGAAAATACGGCAAAATGATTTTTACTTTCAACATTATCCGTGGTTTTGAATTTTTCGCCATGTTCTTCCTTCCAAATATAGTTGGTATGGCCGGTATGAAGTTGTTTGGCAAGGATGCCACTGCTTTTTTACGTAAAGTCTTTTGGGAGACGATCACTCAACGCATGAAGTCTGGCGAAAAGAGAAATGATCTCATTGATATCCTTATTGAACTAAAAAAAAATCACGAAGATCAAGACATTGGAGGATTTAGTAAGCAAAAGATTCATCAAGCAAATGCATAAATTCGTCAATTTACATTTAAAAAATCAAAATACCCGCTCAATTTGTCTAAGCATGCAATAGATCCAATAGCTAAAGCTTAATTATGATATGCAATGAAAAGTTTTCAAAATTTGAAGAGATGTGAATTGAAACGTTTAGAATTTGACGGGGACGATTTAGTAGCGCAAGCAGCTATTTTCTTCACGGCTGGTTTTGAAACTTCCTCATCGACAATAGCTTTCACTTTGTACGAACTTGCGACGCATCCGGAAATACAAGACAGACTTAGAAAAGAAATTCTTGATGCGCTCGATGAAACCGGTGGCAAAATCACATACGACATGGTATGCGAACACACATATGTTTCTTTTTTACAAAAAAATTTTAGCAAAACAAAAATGACTTTAATATTGTCAAGCTTAAAGTATCCATCTTATTCACGTGCATGTCATTAGATCCTGTCACTACCGTATCTCGACATGGTGGTATCTGAAACTTTGAGGATGTATCCGCCGTTGCCGTTCCTAGACCGCACAACAGTGGAAACCTACAAGGTGCCGAATTCCGATCTAGTTATCGAGAAAGGCACACCAATTTTTATCCCGATGATTGGCATGCACTATGATCCGGAACACTTTCCTGATCCGTATGAATTTGATCCGGAACGATTTACCGAGGAGAACAAACGTGACAGACCATCATGTCTCTATTTTCCATTTGGAGATGGCCCACATGCGTGTATAGGTGAGGTCATCGATTTTGATTACGAAAATTAAGACGGGATTGGTGCAGCTATGAAGTTAAAAATAAATCAGCAAAAGTTTAAATTCACATTTTTTTACCTTATTACATTACACGAATTACACGAATTATTTATATATATCATTATGTATGTATGCAATGATTAGAATGAACTTTATCCAACTGGACTTTGTAATTATGGAATTTACAATCTTAATTATATAAGAGTTAGAATATTATGAGACGTATTACGGTATGCACTGTTATTCATCCCACAGGCACTCGTATGGGACTTTTACAATCAAAGTTGGGAATCTGTACAGTTTTGAGCAAATACGAACTAACACCAAGCGAGAAAACTCTAATACCAATGGTTATCGATCCGAAAGCTTTCTCGACATCACCAATGGGTGGCGGTCTATATCTCAATATTCGAAAGGTTAATACCCTGCACGCTAATTAATATTTGATAATATATTAATACAGTCATTAATACACTGTTTTCAAGCCACGCGACGCTCACAATGATATTTCAAATACACGATTTTTACAATGATAAATGATAAATGAATATTGAACTGAAATTATGTTAGTTATAAAGAAAAAATCTTATTAGATTAAAAAATTTATTTTAATTACATATAAAGCTTATAGCTTGAGACATGCTTTATATAAATTAATATTAGATTAATTATTTCTTATATGTAAATACTGCGTAGCAGTTCAATGTAAAAATTAGGGAAAAAATCTAATAAATAATTTTTATCCACTATACTATATAATTAACATAATTTTTCCTGTAGAATTAGGTTTGAAAATATATGAACTAACAATGAAAAGAATTAATTTATTTTTTTCTTTTTCATCCAATATCCTTGCATTCAAAAATAATATAATCAGAACTATCATAACAGATATCCAGTTATGACGGTTTTATATCTTGTTCTATTTCTTTTTGAAGCACGTTTGAAGAATGCGTGTTTTTCACGTAGTATATTCTGAAACAAGTTATGATTTATGCCTGTTTTTAATCTCTATTATCTTTATATTCAATAGCATAATTGCTTATTAATGATATTTTGGTAATTAAATATTTCCGCGGAAGCCACAAGTCACCATTGATACGACACATTTTTCTGTAACTCAAATGGAAATTTCTAAAGATATTATTTACACAAGTACTTTACAGTAATTGCAAAATAGAATCTTAGTAATTATTCCTTAGTCATTGTTTGAAATGATTAGATAATTGGAAAGATTAGTATTATTAGTATTATATTCTCACAAGATAAGCTCCAATTGCAATGTTATCAAAATAAATCTATATATACATATATATATAAACAAATGTCCCGCCTCATCAACGCCCAGCCCAAACTCCTAAACAGAAACATGAAATTCGGCAAGTATATTCCTTCCATGACGTAAGCACTCACTAAGAAGAGATTTTTAGAAATTCGATCCCTAACGGGGTGAAAAGAAGTAAAATGTGTTTTCACGGATTTCTCGACGGGTAACGCCGTCAAGCTTAAGCAAGTATAAGATAAGATGACACATATATCTCTGAAAAATAGGGGGGATTGAGAGGTTGAAACGCATGATAGATATATATTTGCGCGAATGCTAGAAAATGTTCACTCATCTCTTATAACTGCTGGAAGTTATTAGCGTTTGATAGTACGTATGTGAGTTTCTGTGTTTCATTCAATAGTGTGACAGTGAATTTAAAAAAGAATCTTATTATTAAATTTTTTATCCTGGGTTATGACGCTTCCATCAACGATATCTTTTTGTGATAATTGAT
>NW_020221066.1:28301-31714 GCF_003070985.1 Temnothorax curvispinosus | reverse complement strand
GCTTAATGAAAGAATGAAAAGTTTTGATTATTATATAAACGGATTTTCGAACAGGCCGCCACTTGTAAGAGAGGAGGAAGTGAGAAACAAACATTTAAGTATGTCAGGTACTGAAATGATAAATTTTTTTTTAACGTTCGGTTTTTTAGTTGGAGACTTTGTGCCGTGTGATAATAAATTCTGGCATTTTTATATTGTTTTACGCCAAATATTTGATATTGTTGCTGCCACTAACATTCAGACTGAAATATCGATATTGTTGGAGCAACTCATTTTTGAACACCATACATTGTACAAGGAACTTTTTAAAGATAAACTAAAACCTAAGCATCATATTATGCTACACTTTCCTATAATGCTTGAAATGTCAGGACCATTAGCTTTATTTAGCACAATGAGGCAAGAATCTAAGAACAGGCTTAACAAGATTCGTGCTAATGCCACATACTCAAGAAGAAACATTACTTTTACATTAGCGTTCAAAGAATCTCTGCAAATGTGTTATAGATTAGTAAGTCAACTAGGATTTACTCGGAAATTTGAAATGGGGCCAGGGAACATTTTAGACGAATTGCCTGAAAACGAAAATTCAGATTATTCGTCCATCTCTGTTGATTTTAAAGCAACTTGCATAGAAGTTCCATGGATTGATTATAAGGGAACAAAATACAAAATTGGTATATATGTTGTTCTTGGTTCAGATAATTTTGAATTGCCTATCTTTGGTGAGATTCAAAGGATATATTGCACGGAGGGCTTTAAGGTTTGCCTTGTATGTTGTACTTTTAAAACAATTGGTTTTGATGAACATATGCATGCATATGAAGTTCAAATGAGTGCTAAAATTTCTTATATCAACATTGATGATTTGTTTGATCACATTCCAGCTATTTCAGTCAGAATGAATGATGGCAAATATTTTATTTCTACAAGGCATGCATTGTGAGTATGTACTGACAAATATGTTAATGATTTATCATAAAATTACTTTAATTTAGAATATGCGGTGTAAATGCTTTCAAAAATAAATTAATGTCATTTGAAAATAATTTGTCTATTTTTTAATACTGTTCGTTTTGAAATAAAACTGACCATCAACCGATTAAAGCATTTTGGTGTTGCCTTCAATCTTGTGCATATTGTTATCATCTTATCTGATTGTATTATATACAAATCATCTGCACGGAAAAAATTGTTGTAATATTTTTAGGTGTTCATATATTATAACTTTTTTTCCGTGCAGATGGTTTGCGCAATCAAATAAGATGGTCGTAACAATATGCATAGGATGGCCACTATGCAGGAGTAAGTTGACTGGAGCAACCAACTAGTAGGCCATCACGCGGGAGTTATTGGTTAGGGAGTAGCCAATCAGCAAGCCCCTGTAAAGTAGGCAATTGGTTCGAGCAGCAAAGTCACGTTTTAACTCCAACCAAGCTTAGCAGCATTGAAAACTGGTTGCTGCAGCCGACTGAAATGCTGTGCCATATTTGACCATTGAAATTGGCTGACGCAGTCAATTCGAGGCTACTGCAGCCAATCTTTTCTTTGAGTGTGCATTCTGACAAATACTGTATTACTGTTCCAATTATATAATATACATAATTATTATATAATATTATATAAAAATTGATTAATATTGTTTTCAAACAAGAATTAATTTTGTACTGTGGTTATGTTAGCGGGAACATGTTCGTTGTCGTCTCCTCAGAAACAAACCGATGCATGTACGAGCGACCCACCCTTGCATCGAAAAAGAAAAAGGACACACTCAACCCCGATCAATGATTCTTCTGGTAATGTAAACAAGCCTATGGACCATTTCTGATTTTTCAGTCATCTGTAGAACTATTTAAAATATCCACAATACATTCAATTCATAATTTTAATGTTGTTGTTTACACATAATGGCCGTTTTCCAAGTACTACGCAATTTATAAATAACGGAAAAAATTAAGGATTATGTGTGTGAGACTCGATAAGTGGTCGGCATTTTCTAATAGAATAAACTAATTGTTGATTAGAAAAAATGTCTGAGACTTCGGGTAACTTCCATGAAGTCTTCCATGAATGATATTCGCCGTTCTCCAGTAAGGAACACTGTGTTATACAAAGGCCTTTTATTGGCCACATATATAAAGCATCTTCTAATTGTAAGATAATATATAGCTAATAAATTGGCTTTGTAATATAGGCTGCATTCCGATATTCACTGTCAGCAACTTTCAGTACTGAAAATCTATAGTATACGTGACGTAAAAGGTTTGCAGTACTGGCAGTGAATGCAGCCATAGTGTTCCTTGCTGGATTGCGTAGTACTTGGAACAATTTGCCTGACAACGTATTGCCTTTAAGTTCATTCTATGCTTTTTATTTAAATTATATAGTTTTTATTCTTAAATAGTATTCTCCTTAAATAAGTTTTCTAAAGTTGATTTTGCGATTCTTTGCGACTTATTAACATTATTTTTTATGTGATTTCTATT
This sequence comes from Temnothorax curvispinosus, assembly GCF_003070985.1. NCBI lineage: Eukaryota > Metazoa > Arthropoda > Insecta > Hymenoptera > Formicidae > Temnothorax > Temnothorax curvispinosus. Next base: position 29,228 of record NW_020221066.1, on the reverse strand, counting down.
TGACTTGGTTTTGTTTTAATATTCTATTGTAAAATTGTATTATCTTGAATGTATAACGTCCGTAAATTTTTTAATAAAAAAATAATTTTTGTTCCTATTGAAATAAGAATAATAGTTTTAAAGTTGACTTTTGATTTTAACAGGTTCCTCAAGTTCTACAGCAGCAGAATTCAGCTTGTCAAATTCATGCACAGACAAACGATAGTGAGGATGTTTCAAGAATAGAACACGGCAATTTCTGTTGCGGTATGTAAATAATTATTATATTGTGTGGAACATAACTACCGTAGGAAAAAATACTGCGTGGGTGAAGTAATTTCAAGATGAAAATGTTAAATAAATTTTTTTGTCAGGTGAGTAATTTAATTACAATTAATTGCTAATGGACGGACCCGCTAGCTCACTTTAATACACTGCGGCGTAGGGCTAATCGTGAATATCAAAGTTTACTCGCGTTGACGTCCATTATCAATTAATTGTAACTAAACTACTTACCTGATGGAAAAGTTTATTTAACATTTTCGTAGTGAAATTACCTCACCTAGTCACAATATTTTTCCTACAGTAGTTATGTTCCACCTAGTATATTGATATTGTAATCATTATATAATTTTCATACTCATTCCCTTGATTTCATCTCATAGACATAAAAGAATACAAATGACCCTGGTTAAAACGAATACAGTTTTTCTAATAGGTCTTTTTAGATAACTTTGTAAAGCTATTTTTATCCCTACAACTTTTCCAACTTCTAGATATGCATGTTTGGAACTACATTCGTATGTACTAGGAAATCTAGACCGGTATTCATAGTCAATTTTTATATTTGGGACCGTGTTAAATACAATCTTAAGATGTTATAGACCAATCACAGAGCCATATTAACATCTTAAGACAGTCTTGAAATAAAATCCGACTATGAATACC
>NW_020221066.1:26834-28291 GCF_003070985.1 Temnothorax curvispinosus | reverse complement strand
ACTAGCTGGCCATTATTTTTTATAGTTTTATTCCCAGTAATTTAGAAAGTGCAAAAAATTACCTAACTTAATAACTTTCATTTTTTTTGCATTTGCATTTTTTTATTTAGACTCGATATTTCCTTTAAGAATTAATTGCACAGAGTGTGATTACATATATCGTATGTCATTAATATACAAAATACACTAAATCAATATATAATATAAAAATGTAATCTGGCAATTTTTAAGCTATGTATAATACAATATACATTTATATGAAATATATATGTAATGAGTATATTTTCTAACAATATGATTTTTGAAATAAACATGTCTCACAAAAAGTTTTAAGTATTTTTTCTACCATTGAACGAAATATATCCTTTACAACCTAGTTCTATTTAAAAACGCACCAAAGCTATAAATCTACATTGATACTAGTAAATATTTTCTTTGGTTCTTACAGACATTTCTTTCTCCCAACGAAATATTTTTTTTGTAACCAAAACTAGTTAAAAAAACAGCAAATTGAGTTATCTCGCCAGTAAATGAAAAAAATTCAGCTTTGGTGTATTTTATTCGACCCAACTGGCCAACTTTATTAAATAGCACGCTACGTTTCGACCTCGGGTTTAAGTCCTTTTCAATCGTAGATTGAAGAAAATATAGGAAAATTGAAGGAAAATATATTTGCTTTAAGTAAGGAAATATTTACTACTATCAATGCAAATATTTACTGCAATCAACTAAATACTTAGTTAAATATGTCGAATGGGCGCCGGCTACAAAAGAAATATTTTGTAGATTGAAGGAAATATTTGCTTTAAGTAAGGACATATATTTACTACTATCAATGCAAATATTTACTGCGATCAACTAAATATTTATTTTGATGTGTCGAATGGGTTTCCGCTACGTAATAAATATTTCGTACAAAGAAGAAAATGTTTGAATTAAATAAAATTATATTTACTATTATCAATGCAGATATTTACTACAGTTAACCAAATATTTATTTATAAGTGTTAACTAGTTTTCAGCTTAGGTGTATTTTATTCGACCCAACTGGCCAACTTTATTAAATAGCACGCTACGTTTCGACCTCGGGTTTAGGTCCTTTTCAAGCGTTAAGAGTACAAACTATTAATTAGTTAGGCATAATGCCTGCTACGCCACATCTAAAAAATAATTTGTTCGTTGATAATTAAATATATAGAAGACCGTTGACACGGTATATTCGATCGTTCGTAAAAAACTTGTCGAGTCGGCGATGTTACTGTTAATAGTTAATGTTACTAATTAATAATGCGCGCGCGCGCGCACACACACGCACACACGCACACGCGCACACGCGCACATGCGCACACGCGCGCACACGCACACGCACACGCGCACGCGCACGCGCGCACACGCACACGCACACGCACGCACACACACACACACACACACACACACACACACACACACACACACAC
>NW_020221066.1:8897-11834 GCF_003070985.1 Temnothorax curvispinosus | reverse complement strand
TGAGACATGTCCCGCAAGCATGGAGAGCCACTAGAGTGGTCTTCATACCTAAGCCTGGCAGAAATGGACACATTAAAGCCAAGGATTATAGACCCATCAGTTTGACCTCTTTTCTATTAAAGACCTTGGAGAGGCTAATTGATAGGTTTCTCAAGGATGGACCATTAGCGGACCACCCTCTAGCCAGTGCTCAGTATGCCTACAGGGAGGGCAGGTCTACGGAAACTGCCCTACACCACCTGATAGGCAAGATAGAGACGCAGCTGGAGGCGAAAAGATACGCTATTGGAACCTTCTTGGACATCGTAGGGGCGTTTGATAGCACCTCGAACAAGGCCATTAAGGAAGCAATGATTGCACATGGGGTCCCGGAACCGCTAGTAGACTGGGTGGAGGATATGCTGGCGAGGAGGAACCTAACAGTCACGCAAAGTAATATTAGTATCACTGGTAAACCAAGCAAGGGGTGCCCGCAGGGTGGGGTTCTGTCCCCTCTGTTGTGGTGCCTAGTAGTCAATGACCTTTTGGTGAAACTACAAAAGAAGGGGTTCCTGACCTGTGGCTATGCGGATGACGTAGCTATAGTGATCACAGGATCCTTCTTAGATACCCTAAGGGATCGCAGGAAAGACGCCTTAAAAATCGTCCAAAAATGGTGTGAGGCCAAGGGATTGATGGTTAATCCATCAAAGACCAATATAATGGTCTTCACTAGGAAATACAAACCAGAACCCATTGAGCCTCTTAAGCTCTGGGGGAAGGTAATCCCCTTTACAACCTCAGTTAAATACTTGGAACTACATATAGATACCAAACTTAACTGGAAAGTACACCTTGCAGAGAGCAGGAAAAAATTCTACACATGCATGTGGATGTGTAGAAGAGCCATGGGAAAGTCTTGGGGCATCAAAGCTCCCATAGCACTATGGTTGTACAAAGCGGTACTGTTACCGAGACTACTTTATGCATCTGTGATCTGGTGGCCCAGAACAGAGAAAGTGGAAGCAAAAAACCTTCTAAAAAGCCTACAAGGTAGCTACCTAAGGGCTGCAGTAGGGGCTATGAGGACTACCCCCACAGAGGCGCTAGAAATTGCACTCTGTGTGCCTCCACTGGACCTGGCCGTGGTAAACTCAGCAAGGAACACAGCATACAAACTAAAGTGTCAGGGAGAATGGAGAAATACAGGACTGGGACACACAAGGCTCGACCTGTTCCAGAAACACCCTTTCACTTCAAAACAAGATAGAATTCTTAAAAAATACCAGTTGGTAAAGCACTTCAAAACACGAATACCAACTAGAAAAGACTGGACTGACCTGAAGGGAGTCGGGGATCCCAATGTGGACCTATGGTTCACTGATGGGTCAGGCATTAATGATTGCTTCGGGGCAGGATTCTACGGGCCGAAGGAGAACCACAGGGAAAGTATTCCTGTGGGAAGCCACTCAACTGTTTTTACAGCTGAGATACTGGCTATCCTAAAGTGCACGGAATACCTGCTAAACAAAGATACGAAGGGAAAGAAGATAAACATCTGCTCGGATAGTAGAGCAGCCATACAAGCGCTGGCAAAAACAAGAGGTTCTTATTTCTGCTGACATAAACACGCGCACACACACACACACACACACACACACACACACACACACACACACACACACACACACACACAAAATAGCCCTTTTCATATGATGTGCCAGGGCCATATGATGTGCAAATTCCGATCGCGCAACCTCCCCGTGGTGCACATTGGGTAACGCTAATGCCGACGGTAAAACCCTTTAAAGTGACACATTCAGATTTTAATAATCCGGAAGATTCGATTGGATCTGACATAACGTTGAATCCTCGCTTCTTGCTCGTAAGAAAAGGTGTTCGGATAAATCATGTAAAATAACGAAAAATAAAGTAAACTAACGTAAAATAACGAAAACTAATGGAAGAGCAGAAGAGAGTGGTAAAAGGGAGGGGCGGGGTGATAAAGAGAGGAGGGGAGAGGGAAAGAAAGAAAGATAAGTGAAAAGAGGGAGAGGAGAGGGAGGGGTGAAGGGAAGGAAAGAATTAACAGATGGTTGCCTACACGACTAGTGACGGACGGTGGCAGTGGCAGTCGCCTATTTCCTACTTTCGACAGTCCCTAGAGCTCATATGGCTCAATGAATCAAGTTGGGGCAATGAGAACTTTTTATCAGGATCACGTAAACTACAAATTTCCAAAGTTTCAGCCAAATCCACCGGGACCGGTTTTCCATAAGAAACGTGCGGGGTCCTTTAATTCTTTGAAATAGTACATAAGAGGAAGTTAGCTATTCAAAAAACGATCTGACGTATTTCTCACTAGTAATGCAAATGTTTAACGAAAGTTCAAAGTTACAATAATGGAATTCATAGGAGGTAGGGATGTTCTTTGTTATAAAGACTCGCCGTTTTCCGCTGTCTCGTCTTTCAGTTGCGAGTCGTCACCGAACCAGTTAATGAGCTCGTTAAGTTCTTTATAATAAAATACATTGTAAATACAAATAGTTTCTATACAGTGAAAATTAATAACAAAATTAATTATAAATATCTATCATAATTGAAAAATCTCATAATTGATGAGATAATATTTCGACAACCAATTTCAGCAACATTGTTTCTTTTCTTCGTATTGACGGAATTACAAGATAATCCTGGGAACGATGTCTGCGACGAAATCAACCAAGAAGAATTACAAAGCACCTGAACCTGGCGAAGAAATCGTTATCTCTGGTATTACCGGTAGATTTCCAGAATCCAAAAATGTGGAAAAGCTCAAAAACAATTTACTAAATAACGGTATCATCGGGTGTATTAATTATGGTTATAGAAAAATTGCATGTAGATTACATCCATCTGCAAATGAAATTTTAAGGAAAACTGTTTTTCCTATCATGCGGGAAGATGAAGGTGACTCGT
>NW_020221066.1:6888-8887 GCF_003070985.1 Temnothorax curvispinosus | reverse complement strand
CATCAGTAGAAGATATTCGGAAATTATACAGACATTTAGAAAAAAAAAACGAACTGAAGCGTTTGAGGCATTACACCAATCGTTCTCTTATTGCCACTGGATTTCTTTGGCTGAAGCAACATTAGCGCGATAAATGATGCGCGAAAGTTTTATTTATAGCTTTATTTTACATATTTTCCAACTTTTTTAACATCCTATATCAAAAGTCCTTCAGATTAAATTAGATGCATTAAATATTCTTAAAAGAAGACACTTCTGAGAAAAAATATTCAATAAAGAAGTTTCAACATTTTTAGATTTACCCATAAACATTGTAGAAGAAAGTAAAACCGATAAAAAAGAATTTTTTGACATCGTGAAAAAAGATTAGAAGGCAAGATAGCAGAGCGCTCGAAAAAACAACCGTGTTACACAGGTAAGGAAACGCTTCTCTTTAAGGCTCCTTATGCAATTTTATAGTATTCGTACCTCGATTCGTACTAATACTAAATTTTTTGAAAAATATGTAGTGTACCTCTGGAAGAAAACTAGTAGGTTAATGTATATCTTCTGAAAAATATTTCAACTGTAGTCAGATGGACTTGAACCCGAGTCCTCGCAGTTATGAGTCACTAGACCACACTGCTTCCCTACGAAGACGAAATGTTGAAAAATACTATTAAATTATCAACAATCCATAAACCATTATGGAATCATCCGATTCGACGGCGGACGGTGAAACTAGTGGATTGCCTTTGGACCTCATGACACACTCAAGAGGGGAGGCGACCAGAGAGTTTAAATCATCCGTTGCTGCGCTGGAGGCAATGGTGGACATATTCCCGCACTCTAAACCCATTATAAAACAGGTCGCAGAGACGGTGACAGCAACGCCTCGCCATAACATCAACGTTGTCACGCCATTACGAGATCTTAGAAGCTCTTCCGATTACAACGGATAACGCTGTCTAACGAAGGTCTCTATTGCTAGTAAGATCGCAATATCGATAAGCCGCGCATCGGTTTACACCATGTGTACACGCGTTAATTGTATTTCTACCGATTCCGCGTTGTTTTTGACCCGAGACGATACGTTGGGTTATTTCATTTTCGAGAGATTCTGTGTTTACGTCGGTACGGTAAACAACCTTGATATTTGATACCTCATTGTTTAGCCCGTCACGCGGGTCTCTTACATTCCAGTAGCAAAAAGTAAAGATTCTCGGAAAAGGCATTACATGTTCTACCAAATTATATAGCGTTATATCAATATTCATTTATATTTCTTAGTTTCGACATTACGTTACGCATTATTCAAAGAATTAGTTTAAGTTTTCATTGCGAAATAGAAAAGTAATGCGATTTGCGATCACGACACTTACAGTGTCTTTAAGAAGCAATAATAACATAATTATTGCCAACCTTTATATATATTATATTTAATTTGCTCTTATTTTTAGGATATAAGGATGACTATTATTCGACTTTAATTTGAACTGTGCTATTATTCTATGTGTTTGCCATTTATATTGATTGCTATTGTATGCTTTATTAATATTGTGTCTCTGCTCATCAGGAAGAGCTTTTGTAAATATACTGAGATAACTAAATCCCTGTCGCTCGTTCATCTTAGTAACATTTCACTGCTTGTATTCATTCTATTTTAAACAGACATGTAAGTCAAATGCGTTCCATAGAAAGTAAACACTCCTGTAAAGTCTCAAACTAATTATTATTCCTAGAGTTTTAAATCGCACGATTGAATTGAACAAGACGATGTTTTCAAGAGACATGCCAAACAATCTCGAAACAAAACACAAATTAATATCCGCGTTTCTCTACAGACAGAACCTAATCATCTTTTTGATCAAGCGCTCTCTCTCCCTCTCCCTCTCTCTCTCTCTCTCTCTCTTTCTCTCTCTCTCTCTCTCTCTCTACTGGAGAGCCGCATCGGCCGCACCTACTGGAGCCTGATGGGGAAAAAAAATTTGTGACAATGTTGCAAACTGCTGCAAGGGAA
>NW_020221066.1:0-6878 GCF_003070985.1 Temnothorax curvispinosus | reverse complement strand
GAAAATTGGCTAATCTAGCGCGAAATAGCGCACATGTGCGATGATAAGCTCAAGTATTAAAGCTGACGTATGCGTCGATATTCCTTTATGTACGAGGCCAGATTTGCCTTTATCAACGTATTATTTTTGAAATATACTTTTTATTTACGAGACGGAGTTGTTTCTGTGACCGTCTAATATTCATATTGTTGATTACATCTCGAAGCAAAACATAAATTAGGATTTTGTTAAACTAAAATTACTTAGCGCTCGTTAAAGAATGAGAGGATTTATTTTCTGTTTTACGTACCCTACGAAGCTTAATTTAGCGAAATTATTCATCAAGTTATTCCATTTAATTCTAGCGACGGGAAGCGTAATATAGAGAGACGGGTAGAAGAAAAGTAATAAACTGTGCGTCGTTCTTCAAATGTCAGGACTTTGTGCTTAAATGTGACCTGAAAGGACGTGAATTTATGGATTTATAGATCCAACAACCGAGGCACATCTAATAATCTATTAACCAATAAATCATCTATAAAACTAGCAATCTACGGATTTATGTATTCATAGAATCTGGCAGTCTATGAATCCATAGATTTATAAATTTACGGGGGGATTACACACGGATCAAATATATAAGCAACCTGTTGCTGTAAGCAAATCAGTAAATTTAGTAGTTCACACTTTTAATGGATAATCACTTTCCGCCCTAGGGAGGAAAATGACTACTTTCGTCCCTGTTTGGCAGGAGAAAAGTAACAACTTGATTACTTTCGTACCTGTAACAGGGACGAAAGTTAACAACTTTCCACCCTGGCGTGAAAATGGCCACTTTCGACCCTCTCTACAAGCATGGAAAGTCAAACTTTCCGTACAGGTGTTGTGAAAAATAATAACACAACGAATCGATCTGACCGCGACAAAGAGAAATGAACTGTAGCTGAGGTAATATTTTTCGCAATAATTTCTTTACTTAGGTTTTTTAAATAATTAAATCGTGTAAATTTAATTCCGGGGAAGAAAGGGTATTAATTTTCCACCGATAGCTGTGTTTCAAGTCCGACAAATAATCGGCGCGCAGTTTATTAAGTTGAAATATATGTATATTATATACATTGTAATTCGTTACTTCTGTAACTATTAATTTCTTTACTTGCGAACCACGTACCGCGCCTGACTCGTATCGCCGTCTATTAATTTGTTTTTATTGTTTTATTTTAAAAAAACGAAACGAAAAAGTATAAGCAATATAGCAAAGCTCAATTTGATCTTGAAAAACAATATCATGATAAAAACAATAATACTATCGAAGGAGCGGACCGCGACAAAGAGGAAGGACCAACCAGAGGAGGACCAACCAACCAACCAACTAGAGGACCAACTTCTGTAACTATTAATTTCTTTACTTGCGAACCACGTACCGCGCCTGACTCGTATCGCCGTCTATTAATTTGTTTTTATTGTTTTATTTCAGACAAACGAAACAACGACGTACCACAATTATAAGGGCTATCCAGAAGAAAATTTTGAACAGGCTATACGAGACGTTGAAAACGGCATATGTTCAGCCCTAGAAACCATAAGAAAATATAAAGTGCCCAAATCAACTTTCTACACTCACCTTAAGCTTAGGCAAAAACAGAAAAATTATTTAAAGATATATATAAATGTTTTTTTTTCCAAAAAATAATACGCTAGATGAATCAAAGAATCAACAATTTATTTATACTATTTATTTATACTATATTATAATTTATAATAATTCATAAAAACTTATATGTAATAAAAAAATAAAATGAGTAATTAATCTTTTGTCGAACCTTTAATTAAGTCTTTTCGAATTTTTCCGCAAAATTTAAGGCACCTATAAATAAAATAATCGATACAAAAATCGCTTCTAATCGCCGTATTCTCCCTTCAAAAAATTCAAGCAGTTTCCTTCATATTTCTTTTAATCTTATTAAACTCTGAAACTTTCATCTTTTTCTCGAATCTTCTTTCAATTTCTTCAAATTTTCTTCAGTTTCTTTCAATTTCTTCGTCTAGCGACGATATATTTTATACATAATATAACAATTTAATTTAAAAATGTTGCAGGTAACATGTTTGCTCAACCCGAGCAATCTAAGTTTATACTGCTGCAACAGCTGCAGTACTTGCAGAATAACCAACAGGCTTACTACAACGAGTTGCAAACAAGTAAGATACGCTATGACGTGGAATTATCAAGACTACAGCAACTTTATGAGAAATTGAACGAGAAAATAGAAATAATGTACCAACAGCTGCAATCGCAGTAGACCTTTCGCAAACAGATATAGGATGAGGAACGAAAAACTAATAGCGAATTCGGGCGCTTGCACTAGTGCACACTGAGTGACAACATTTGCTTTGTACAAAAATTTCACAATAAATATCCACAAAATTAGACCGGCATGATCTAGGGACAACATGTAAGAACAATATCGTCCAATTGGAACTAAGAATAAAAGCCTACAAAAAAAGATTAGTGTATATAACTTTTATATGTGCAAAAGCACATTCAGGTTGACAGGATAAGCAGTATTGCGTGTGGCAAGAGATGGCGCAGCAATCAAACAAAGACAGATGCCTCTCATTAGACAAGGACAGATATAGATATGTGACAAAAAACAGGATTAGAAATGTTGTGAATGAATGCAATTCAACCTTTAATTGTAATGAATGCAATATAACCTTTGGTCGGCAATACAGACAGCTTTAGGATCCCCAAGTTGAATGTTCTAGATTCTAGCCGATAAGTCCACTCGTAAACCATATAGCTAAACGCAAGCGTGCGACAAGTTCAAAAAAGAATGATCTTGTAGAATGAACTTGTACTATCGTAATCGTTTTTTATTTACAGGATGCGGAAGGCGGCCGAATTTATGAAATGTCTCAGAAGACTTAAACGAAAAGTCGAAGAACAAGCTAACACCATTAAAAAACTTACATGAACAAGCTATAAAAGTCAAAGAACAAGCTAACACCATAAAAAACTTACATGAACAAGCTATAAAAGTCGAAGAACAAGCTAACACCATAAAAAACTTACAACATGAACTTCATATGACACATAAATTAATGAGTCATCAGGTACGAGGATACCATGTACTGCGCCTCCCGGGAATAATCAATTAATTATACATGAGTATCTGCCTACTTATTGCGGTCGACCGGGTTCCAAGGGGTCCGGTGTGCCCGGTCCCCGGGTCGGCTACATGCCGCAAGAGAACGCGCTCTACAGCGAGTTCTCCATTCGGGAAACGTTCATCTACTTCGGCTGGTGTGCCGGTATGACGACAGAACAGGTGGATGAAAAGCTGACTTTTCTGATTAAGGTGAGAGGTTTTCGGCAATCGCGGAAAGTCGGGATTTCGAGGCGAGGGCTTTTCATCATATTTAATATACCTTTCAATTCTCTCACTAATAAAATTCTAGAAAGAGAAGATCTCTTTGTCCGAAGTATCTAATTTTCGTCTCGTTTTATCGTAAATATCTTTATTGTAGATTATCGCAGGGCTCAGTAATATCTATGTTCTCTGATTACAGTTTTTAGAACTACCGCCTGAAAATCGTTTCGTTAAGGGGGTCGTCTGGTCAAGAGGCTGTTTTTTTTGGGGAATTTTTTGTAAGGAATCATAAGAATACACTTTTTTGAAACTTTTACATCATATTTATTGATATTTGAAGAGTATTTAGAAATTTTTCCAAGTTGATATATGGTCAAGAATCCGCTGTAGAGCGCCCCGACGACAGCTGTGTAAAAAAAACGGTACCCACAATTCCGGATCTCCAGTTCATCCTAAAAAAAAAAAAAAAATTCTTCTTAATCTGTGGATGTGTGGCTATCGTGTGAACTAGAACCAAATAAAAATATTGAAATTTCAATTTTTGCCAACGTTTTGAAAAAAAGTTTCATTATGAACTTTTTTCAACACATCCACAGATTAAGAGGAATTTTTTTTTTTTTTTTAGGATGAACTGGAGATCCGGAATCGTGGGTACCGTTTTTTTACACAGCTGTCGTCGGGGCGCTCTACAGCGGATTCTTGACCATATATCAACTTGGAAAAATTTCTAAATACTCTTCAAATATCAATAAATATGATGTAAAAGTTTCAAAAAAGTGTATTCTTATGATTCCTTACAAAAAATTCCCCCCAAAAAACAGCCTCTTGACCAGACGACCCCCTTAAGAATCTATCAGGTGGACAGCAAAGGAGAGTATCCTTCGCGGCTGCCATTTTAGCCGAGCCCGAACTCTAGATTCTGGACGAGCCGACAGTTGGAGTGGATCCTATTCTCCGTCAGAATATCTGGGATCACCTGGTGCAAATCACCAAGGATGGCACCAGGACCATCATCATCACTACGCACTACATCGAGGAGACTAGACAAGTCGGCCACATAATTATTATATTTCTTATCGTTATACCTATATTCTAACGTCATTTATTACATTTTCTGATATTAGTACTTTATAACATTCGACACTTTCACTTTATAACTTTCACTTTACAACTAAATCCAACCTTGTTTTATTAGTTGTACAGACAGCGCTATGAATTAAATCAACCAATTTCATTTTCTTTTAATTAGAATCGTAAAATAAAAAAATTAATTTGAATCCTGCCTCGATGCAATTAAGATTTATCTATGAAGCGTCTGATTGTTTAAAAGTTGCTCGCTGCTCGATTTTAATTGTCGCCCATATCATTATCCAAGTTATGTATTACGGACTACTTTTTCAAAGTGATTATAAAAATTATCTAAACGATGAATTGCCATTGTCCAGACAAGCCGGCATCATCGGCCTGATGAGAAACGGCAAGTTTCTGGCGGAGGAGTCCCCGGCGAAGCTGATGGAGATGCATCATTAATAATGACCGAAGAGATGGCGAGTTCTATTAGAACCTTAATTCAAATAAAGATATTTAATAAAAAATTTAGTGTTAAAACGTGTACATCGATAGAAAGTTTAAATAATGCAGTCCGAAAACATAGTTATCTTTTAACGACAAACGAAATGCAAAAATGGGAAAAATTTGTAAATAAGTTAAAAAACGGAAAAATCAACATTGAAGACGTCGACAAGGCGCTACAAATGTCACCAAATGGAGGAACGAGGTCGTCCATTCAAAATCGGAAACAATTAATTTAAAAGAAATGATTGGTGTTTCCGATTAGGATGGGAAGTTGGTGGGCTCGCAAAAGACATTTAGGAACTCTCTAAATCTGAATCAGTGGAAAAGTCACTGATTCCATCAGTGACATCTTGCATCGCTAATAAAACAGTGAAACAGGACCGAACGCGCTGCGCAATCAGCGAGAACGGCAAAGCTCACAGATTCGTCAGTGTTATATCGTTATTCACTTATTATTACCGACGCCGTCAATCGGCGGCGTCGGTTCCTCGTTCTCCGTTGTCAACGCAGCAACGTCCTGCTTGCTCTGCTTCTCCTTGTCGAGAGTCTTCCGTCTTCCGGTGGCTTCTTCATGAAGGTCCTCTCGTTCGTGAGGTCTATCACATCCTAGGAATCGAGCACGTCCGACCAGAAGGAATTAATAGAGTAGTTACGATCACGTGAGTACACCTCGATGAAGAGTTGTCGCGTGCCAGGCCAGTTTGAATAAATTATGTATTTAGTGTAAATACATGTAAATACATGTTTGAATACAGTTTTTTATGATGTACTTAGAGCCAGTTCCACAAACGTCGGTTAACTCTTAACCTCAAGTTCACTTATCCTTTGTTTCTTTCTAACGTCCCCCTTAGAAAGAGACGAAGAGTGAGTTAACCTAAGGTTAAGAGTTAACCGACGTTTGTGGAACTGGCCCTTATAGTATTATATTTCGCAAAAAATGCGGTAATATGCGGTTATTTTAATAACATATTTTTGGCATTTTATAAAATTTACTAGAATTTTGAAACAGCAATTTTTACAGCACTTTGTGTACTGCATAATAACATATATTTTTAGAGAACGCATTTTGGCGAAATTATATCTGATTTTTATTATTACTCATGTACTTAATATGTGTAAGTTGTCTAGCTGGATATACATTTCAATTTGTTTCAGATAATCTTCAATTATTAAAATTTTGTGGATATGGGTGAAATTACGAAATGGTCGCCAGGCGAGGTAGCAGAGAAAATATTGGATCTTACACAAGACAATATAGTTGCTAATGCTTTTTTGGGTGAGCATTCTGAATGAGTGAGCCAACATTTTTTTTCATGCAGAGGGCTTTTGTAATTCTTGTTATAGTTGTAATTATATTCCTGATTTTTAATATCATATTGATTAACAAACACTGATGACTGTCGAAACTCATAGAATTTGTCTGTACAGTTGAGGCTCAGAGATGATCACTGAAAGATCGTAAATAATAGCTGCGGTCCACTTGACGCTTCAGATGCTTTAAAGCGTTCTTCTTCTCCTTCTTTCTTCATTAAAAACAAGGAGAAAATGAATGCTACGAAGCATTTGTAGCGTATCTCGTAACATGGAATATGTGATCTCTCAGTGGTTATTTGTAAATTCTAACATTTCAGACGAGTCGTAACAGTTTTGGATTCAAATATCGATATCGATCTGAAGTTGTTGCAGCGTTTTGCGAAAAGTGATATGGATCGTCTGAATTGTTATGTATGCCACCATAATGTCCCCAATGGATTGAATGGTATACTTTATACTTTCACTGATTATACAGCATTCTAAGTTTCACTAATTTTTCAGTTGAATTTCACTGATTGTCAGTGGCATACTTTAGACTGATGCCTTCAGTGAATATTCACTGCTAATCAGTGACTATTCACTGTTTCAGATTTAGAGAGAAAATTTTGGATTATTTAGATGAAATAGTTGGAAAAT
>NW_020221065.1:6152-8559 GCF_003070985.1 Temnothorax curvispinosus | reverse complement strand
CTACTTTTAGAAAGTTGAAATGAATTATGGTTCAGGTCCTGAGTCGATAATGTCACTCGCTAGCTCAGGAGCGTAGTTCAAAGTTCGGCAGGGGTCGAAATCGACCCCAGTCATGGATTCTAGGGTTAAAATTGCAATTTTTCGACGTTTTAGAACATTCTGAACACATTCAGAAAAACAAAAAAATTTTTTTTTTTAACGAAAACAACTTTCTCTATGAGGAAGCAAAAAATGTTTGGGGATTTCAAGCAACGCGAACAAGCCTATAGACTCATCAACGCCTAGCCCAAACTCCTGAACCGAATTTTTACCAAAATTATATGAAATAGGGGTAGAATTTTCCGAGAAATGCTATGTGTATAGTTTTCTGTTACCGATTTTCTGGAAACCGGTTTTTTTAATTTTTCTAATTTTTCGGGAAATAATTGACCGAATTTCAAAGAATTATAGATCAAACAGAGGTAGAATTTTTCGGGGAGTGCTATAAAGTGTATAATTTTTCGTTACCGATCTTTTTGGAAGCCGGTACCGAAATTTTTTTAATTTTTCGAAAATTTATTGACCGAATTTTAAAGAATTGTATATGAAGTAAGGGTATAATAAATATATGTGTGTATATATATATACATATATATATATATATTTTTTTTTATGGGGAGCGCTATGATGTGTATAGTTTTTGTTACCAATCTTTTTGAAAACCGGTTTTTTTAATTTTTCCAATTTTTTGGGAAATAATTGATTGTATCTCAAAGAATTATGAAGTAGGGATAGAATTTCCCGGGGAGTGCTATAAAGTGTACACTATTTTTTTGTTACCGATTTTTTTGGAAACCGGTTCAGAATGATCGAATCTGAAAAAATTGTACATACAAAGTAGGTGTAGAATTTCCCGGGGAGTGCTATAAAGTACATAATTTTTTGTTACCGATCTTTTTGGGAATCGGTATCAGAAGTTTTTCAAATTTTTCGGGAAATAATTGATCGAATTTTAAAGAATTGTATATAAAACAGGGGTAGAATTTCCCGGGAAATGCTATAAATTGTATTGTTTTTCGTTACTGATCTTTTTGGGAACCGGTATCTTTTTGGAAATCTGTTACAAAATTTTTCCAATTTTTTAGGAAATAATTGAGTGAATCTCAAATTGTATACAACAGAATTAAACTTCAGTCGATAAAAAAGTAATATTTTTCAATTTATAGCATTTTAGAGAGAGAGAGAGAGAGAGAGAATGAATAAATGAATAAATGAATAAATGAATACATTTATTAACTTTTAGCTATCATACAATACACACAATACACTTTACTTAAATCCATTTTTCTTTCAATCTTCTTTTAAATTCTCTTACATTATTATCAATGTTTCTTATTTCCTCAGGCAACTTATTGTTGTAATCTAAAATTACAACGAGTAATTATTAAATTACTTATAATAAAATTATAGAATAGTCTTTCGAAAGACTTCGAGGAAATTGTCTTTCGAAAGACTCCTCAATTTACGCCGACGCGGACGCAGAAGTTCATCAAGCTTCCGCGTCAATCGAACTATTGCGATATGCATAAGAATGTGCGACAACGCATTTCGACATTCGCGGAACCGCGGAAGTTCATCAAGCTTCCGCGTCAATATTGCGAGATGCATAAGAATGTGCGACAACGCATTTCGACAACCGCGGAACCGCGGAGTACAGCGAAATTGCGAATGCGCTCGGTCACTGACCGACCTCATTCGGGGGACCGTCGAACCCGGCAGAAAAGCGCCGACAGGGCATAACTCAAAACAATATAAGGGACCGTCGAAGAAGCCGCGACGGAGAGTAATACACCGGAGACTCTGCCCGTGACCGTTCTCGTAAGTCGTGTCGCGAAGGTTTACATTATAACAAAGCGCGTGCGAGTTATAGTAATTGTGAAAGGCAAATACAAGTGTAAGTTAGTGAGTGTAAAAGGGGCGCTGAAATAAAGCTCCAATATAAAGCAAAACGAAGTGAAGTTCATTTAACGACGCCTACACCCCGTTCCACCTGCGAACCCGACCGCTTCCTAGTCTGCCCGCCTGTGCTTACCGAGTCCCAACTCGTAAGGTCAAGAGATCCCGAAAATAATAAACGTTTTGCCGTAAGCCGTCACCAACCGGCGACGCGGCATAACATTATTATAAATCCTTATACCATCATAAAACAAATCTTTCTGTCCTGTTTCTAAATTGTACTTGTAATTGGTTTACTTGCCTCGTTTTGTACTTATGTCGCTCTCCTACCTTCTCAATCTTATTATACAACCCCCTCGGTAACAATCCATTAGCTAGTTTATACATAAATATACATACATTATACTTAATTCTCTTTTCTACGGGTAGTAGGTAAGCTATGGGAGTTCTAAGCCATGGGGCAATGAGGGGG
>NW_020221065.1:2217-6052 GCF_003070985.1 Temnothorax curvispinosus | reverse complement strand
GGGCGCCGCGGGGGAGGGGGAGGGGGGAACCGCATGTTTCGGGCGCCGCGGGGGAAGGGGAAGGGGGGACCGCGTTTTCCAGCGCCGCGGTGGAGGAGAAGGGGGGAACCGCGTTTTCCGGCGCCGCGGGGTGAAAGGATCCGCGTTTTCGGGCGCCGCGGGGCGACCGCGTTTCCGCCGCGCCGCGGGGCGAGGGGACTCGCGTTCGCGTTTCGCCGCGCCGCGGAGTCCGCGTGACGTCACACGGCACGCTCGCGTTATCTCCCCCTCGTAGATGTCCCTCCCCCGTTTCCCGGTCGCGCGCGTCTTCTCGTTCGCGCGGTGTCTTGCGCCCCCGTCCCCCCCGTTTGCGCGAGTCTTCTCGTTCGCGCGGTGTCTCGCGTCCCCGTCCCCCCGTTTGCGCGGTCTCTTTCTCTTGCGCGCGGTCCCTCTCGCTCGCGATCGCGTATCTTTTCTTCGCCAACGATATTTAATCGTTCAGATTTTCGCAATATTTAATTTTTAATATTACATTTAAGTAAACGATAAACGAAGACAGCTTTATGACAGGAAATGGGATGAACGGTAAATGAAAAGGAAAAACTTTTTAATCATATTATATGCATTTATTTATCGTGTAGCGCATTATACACAATAGTATCCAAAGCGTAGGCTAATAATTCGCAATCAATAATTGAATTTTTATCATAAACGTCACGCAAGATTGTAACTGCGTTACATTTATCAGTGATACAATTTTGACGTAAAATTGTTACAAATTGTTTGAATTTTTCACTTACGCCGTGAACATTTTGACATAGTTGAAAATACACATTCTCGACACAATGTTCTAGTTCGAACAGGAAGAGTACAGTTGACGGTTTCATGTACAAGCTGGTGCCGCACGACGTCAATTTTACAATATCTGCGTCACGTATTTTAACAAGCTCCAGATCTCGAAATGTTAGCGATGATGGTGCCGATGACTGCACGATGCGCTGTATATCTGCACGTTTTTCGATGAATGTCACCCACGTTGCATGTAGCAGAATTATCCGATTGCCTCGGTTATCGCCAATAAGTATATCCACAGAGGACATAGGTCCCGCATTGATTCCAACATCCAAAAATTTATACGCTGTTGATGTCAAGGCAAATCTTCTTCCCAAAATACGTGGCGTGTAGCGGGGTTTATCAAAACTGAAAAAATACAATTATATGTTTATAAAAGTTTTTTTTTGCACAAGAATATATGAAAATTAGCGGTACTTACTCATTGTGCTGTTTCTCGC
The DNA here is from genome assembly GCF_003070985.1 of Temnothorax curvispinosus. NCBI lineage: Eukaryota > Metazoa > Arthropoda > Insecta > Hymenoptera > Formicidae > Temnothorax > Temnothorax curvispinosus. The sequence continues at coordinate 4,781 of NW_020221065.1, read as the reverse complement.
ACGTTTCGTCCTGAATCGGAACGTAGTAGTTTGCACCGTGAGTGTTCATCGTATCTGGAGACTGTTTATTGCGACGTACTCGAACCGTATCGAACTCTCGACTGCGCTCTAGAATCCACGTAGACCATTTATACATACCCAAAACTGCAAATCTTGCAAAAATAGCGCCAATGCACGGCTGCTGCATGGTGACCGCCACCACAATCCACATATACGTTAAATGTGATATCTTTGTCAAGAACATTCGTGATGAGATCACCTCATCGGGCATCAAATATGATTTCTTTTCAAGAGCATACGTGGCTCGCGATGATTTCATCGAACACGTGCAAAACTGCAAATTTTGCAATTTTGCATAAGTCAATGGAGCGTTATTGTTTTGAAGAACATGTCGCGACGTGTCTCGCGATGATTTTATCGAACACGTGCAAAACTGCAAAATTTGCAATTTCGCATAATTTAATGAAGCGTTATTGTTTTGAAGAACATGTCGCGACATGTCTCGCAATGATTTCATCGAACACGTGCAAAACTGCAAATAGCGCCGATGTACGGCTGCTGCATTGATACAGATCAAATCACCAAAAGTCAATGGTGCGTTTTCGTGAACGTACGTGTCTCGCAATGATTTCATCGAACACGTGCAAAACTGCAAATTTTGCAAATAGCGCCGATGTACGGCTGCTGAGATGAAATTAGATATGATGAGCAAACGATGCATCATTAATAGAATATAAAATGACGAATCTAGGGGATACGCTCAATAGTCGAGAACTGGAAGTCGTGAGTGCAACAAATGGCGTTAGCAAGAGGATCGTGCAATAACATGGAGCAGGAGTTGTTGGAGCAATCCACCCTGTTAAATTCGAGGGAAGATTTTGCCGCGTGGGAGCAACGATGCGACGAGTTTATCGAATCGTTGGAAGAACAAAGCCGAATTAAACGGCCACGATTATCAATCAATCAGTCATCGATCGGTCTCAAACAGTCATTGGTCGCTTGTATCGCAAGACTCGAAGGTTTGAAAGACTCGGTACGTCAACGTTTCGTACATGTGGGTGCTGGATACAGAGTGCGACAGGACTCAGATGGCGCGAGATAGATACGGCTTTTAAAATTCGTATATTGACAGGTGCGGTAATAAATTCCAAACACATCGACCCTCGTCAATTTCTCAAAGATGCGGGAGACATTGTACTCGATCGTGTGCAGAACGTCATGCAACGACATGGCAATGTAAAAATATACACAATATTTAATGGTGAATTTGTTGCGGGTGACAAACGCGCAAATAAAAGTATCGCAACGAGAAGCTATGAACTCTTTCGTGAGTCCGATCTGCACGAGTGGTACAAGCAACACGTCATCGAGCCTACCTTAGCAAAGCTGGAGGAATTCCAGGAACGTGATAGCGGATAGGCGTTGTCGCGTATACTCAATTTAATGGTAAACGTGAACAAATACAATCCGTTGCACGCGGGGTGTTTTGTGGAAATACCGCAAGAAATTAAAAAGAAGAAGGCGGTGATAAATGTGCTATCAATGGACAATGCATGTTTCGCATGGTCAGTGGTGGCTGCTCTGTATCCAGTTGAGGAACACGCAGATCGGAAATCGTCGTATCCTCATTACACGTCGGTGCTAGATCTTACTGACATTAAGTTTCCAATGACGTTGGATCAAATTAAAAAATTTGAAAATCAGAACAACATCTCCATCAACGTGTACAGCATCGAGAAAAAAAACAAGGAACTTGTTATCTTGCCAATACGTGTTACTGACCGAAAGATGGACAGACACGTAAATCTGCTGTACGTGCATAACGATAACGTGGGACATTTTGCGTGGATCAAGAACCTATCCCGCCTCGTGAGCTCGCAAATCAACCGACACCATGGTCAGAAATACTTTTGCGATCGGTAAGTACCTATAGTTTTTTTAATAATATATAGAATATTTTGTGTATAAAAAATTTATAATATTTGCGTTTATTTTATTTGCAGATGTTTGCACTACTTCAGCTCCAACGAGAAATGGGCTGCCCACACCGTCGACTGTCAGGAGATGAATGACTGCGCGATCAAGTTACCGAGCGATAACGACAAGTGGTTGGCCTTTAAAAATCACAACAGGAAGGAACGAGTTCCGTTTGTTGTATACGCCGACCTGGAGTGTACCCTGGAGAAGATGGAAGCGGATCCGGAAACGTCCAGGTACACATATCAACATCATCGCGTGTTTAGCATAGGGTACTACGTGCGTTGCTCATACGACGAGTCGTTATCTATGTATCGGTTTCGTCGCGATAAGGATTGCGTCGCGTGGTTCGCCGAGGAGCTAAGACGTTTAGCTCACGACGTAAAAACTATATTGTCCACTAATATACCCATGGCAGATTTCACGCAAGACGAGTGGGAAAAGTTTAACAGCGCAACGCACTGTCACGTGTGCAAAGGACCGTTCGAGCCAGACGACGTGCGAGTACGCGACCATTGTCAGCTGACCGGTCGATACAGAAGTCCCGCGCATTCGAATTGTAACTTAAATTATAAAGATTCGCATTG
>NW_020221065.1:0-2207 GCF_003070985.1 Temnothorax curvispinosus | reverse complement strand
GGACCCCCTACGGTGCCTGACAGATCTTACAAATCTCATTTTCGGGCTAATTGCCCGTCGGCAGTAGTGCGTGTAATGCCCATAGACATACACAAAAGCTCACCGACGAACAACGGCGCTTGGTCGCCCAACGGAGGCGCGAGACGTCTCCTAAACCATCTAATGCCATGTAATTCCATAACCTTTACGGATTCCATAGGATTGGATGGAATTTAAAATTTCTTTTTTGGATTCCATGGGATTGGACCATCTCATTTCAAATCCCATCTAATTCCATCTAATTCCGCCAAAAAAGGAATTCAAAAGTATTAAAAAATTTTAATATCTTTTAATTCTTTTGCGTTTGCTGGGAAAGATAATGATGAATTATATCATGCTCTTTTAGCTGATATTAATCTAGACCCTATTAACTATAAAGAAGCTATGTTGACAAAAGATAAGAGACTGTGGCAGAAAGCAATCGAAGACGAATTAAATTCTATGAACAAAAATGAGGTGTGGGAATTGGTGAGTCGTCCAACAATAACAAGTGATGGTAAAAAGGCTAATATTATAGATTCAAGGTGGGTTTTCGAACAAAAGATCGAATCAGATGGGAAAATTAAACATAAGGCGCGACTTGTCATTCAAGGTTTCAAAGATAAAAACTATTATGAACTAAGGGAGACATATGCTCCTGTATCAAGATTGCCTCTGGTGCGTTCTGTAATCGCAATAATTAATAAACACGATTTAGATGTTTGCCAATTGGATGTGAAAACAGCATTTCTTAATGGAACTATTGATGAGGAAATTTACATGGAAATACCTGACGGTGCGAATTATACTGATAAAGATAAAAGAGAAAAGGTGTGTAAACTTAAACGAGCTCTTTATGGATTACGTATAAGTCCAAAGCGTTGGAATATCAAGATTGACTGAAGCTGCTCTGAAAATGGGACTTCAGAATTCAGAATTAGAACCTTGTATGTTTACTTGGAGAAATGAGGATAAGTACTTAATTTTGCTTTTATATGTAGATGATATATTAGTGGCGAGTAATGATAAAGATAAATTAGAAGAGGTTAAGACAGGTTTAAGTAAAGAATTTGAAATGACAGTGCTAGGTGAACCAAAAGAATTTCTGGGTATAGCTATAAGGCGAGACAGACAGAACAAAATAATTGAATTAACCCAAGAAAAATATATAAGAAAAATCTTAGCTAGGTTCAACTTTAGCGAAGCACATGCTCAGAAAACGCCAATGGTTACTACTCAAGTAGCTAACAGAGAGAGAAAGTTGCGTGAGACGGACATTGACGATGATATACTATTAACTACAGAAAACAAAGAAAACGTTCCTTATAGAGAAGCAGTGGGCAGTTTGTTGTATCTGGCAGGTGCGATGAGACCCGACATTTCTTATGCTGTTAACGTAATAAGTAGACACCAAGTGAATCCAACTACTGATGATTGGAAAATGGTTAAAAGAGTGTTTAGATACTTGAAAGGAACGAAAAGCTTGGGGCTAAAATATTTAGGTGAGACAAATGATATACAAAGTTACTCTGATGCAAGTTTTGCAGATTGCAAGAATTCTTTAACTACATGTGGATTCGCGATTACATTATATGGAGATGCGATAATCTGGCGAACACATAATCAATCTTATGTTGCGTTATCAACATGCCAAGCAGAATATGTCGCTTTGAGTGAGGCGTGTCAAGAGTTGATGGCTATTAGTAATTCACTAAAGTTAATTTTGACTGAGTCATTCTTCCCTATAACTTTATGGTGCGATAATAGAGCTGCGGGAAGTAGTGCTGAAACTAATGGTGGGAATAAATTAAGACATATGACTGAGGTGAGAGAGCATTATGTCAAAGAGTGTGTTCAAAGAAACCATGTAAAGGTCAAATGGATAGCATCTAAAGATCAATTGGCTGATTTGTTTACAAAGCCTCTTGCTTTTGAATTACATAGCTATCTAGTAGGCGAGCTTATGAATACTAAATCTTAATTTGTTTAGTAATTTATATTTAATCATTCACAGGAAATAAGTAAGCGGAAAGATAAGGCGTGAGGCGTGTTTTTGGCGAGGATCTAGCTTAAAAACTATCAAAGACTAAGAGCGGTCGGGAGGGAGTGTGAGAATACTGGAGCGCCCTGCTCTTATCTCTCTACTTCCTCTACTCTCCCCTCCTCGGGGGTGTACCGATGCTGCGCGG
>NW_020221064.1:0-26300 GCF_003070985.1 Temnothorax curvispinosus | reverse complement strand
TATTTAAAAAATTATAACTCACGAACAAATTGACGAAGCTTAATGATCAAACACGCAAATTAAAGCTAAAAGTAGTGCGAATGAGAAAAAAATATGAGATAATTATTAATTAAATAAGAATACTTAATTTCGTCGCCGCAAATTTGGTAATTTTTAAATGGTACAGTAGGACTTTAAGGACTTAAAGAATGCTAAAAAAAAAATTTCTGAATAAGAAAAAACGAATTTGAAGTGTGACAGATATTTTTTATGTAAAAAAAATTAATTTATTTTTAATAATTGTAGCTCCTTCCCACCTCTTCCACCTGCCTCTGAGCCATAATTGTCCTCTGTGGAATGTCAAATTTTTTTTTAACGACAATAATATTTCAAATAGGGAAAACCGGGGCTAACTCGACATCGGGGCAAACTTGACACTAGACTTTTTGCTAATTTAAATCTGTCGTAGAAACTTGCCTTTCCTACTGTAAATGCGTTTTTATGTGCCAGTATTATCAATGGGATTTGATGACATTCTGAGTTATGGTGTAATTTTTAGCGCGGCATAAGCGTTTTTGATGGTGAAAAGTAATTTTTCTGATCTCTCGAAAATTTCTACTCTTTCATCGAGCTTTACTCTTGCAAGCCTATATGTTAGTGATTTTCATGGAAAATTTGATGCTCTATATGAATCCGATAATCGTTTTTGGAAATTTTCAAAATTTTCAAATTTTTGAAGTGACAAAAGTGAAAATCAACGTCCGGGGCAAAGTCAACACCACGCCGTTTCGTCGGCTCTTAGGACTTTGAAATTTCTACCTAATGTTCCCTACTATAACAACTTTTTTTAGGTGGTCATGTGGCTGCAAAAAGGCAGGGTTAAGATGTTCTGACCTCTGTGCTAATTGCAAACAAAACGGCTGCATGAATATGTTCGTATCTGACGAAATGAGCGATTCCGAATCAGATGAAGACTCAAATAGTACAAATGAAGAAGAAGAAGAAAAAGACTAACAACTAATTTCCATTGTATCTCTTCTATGGCGGTTATAAATTATTTAAAAATTCATATTTCCTCGATTTTTTACTATACAGAAATAAATAAAACACGAAATTGTTCGTAATTAGATTCTCTACAATTTTTACTTAAAACATTTTTCGATTCAAGAGTCCATTTTCGAGATATTAGCGAAAAATGTACGACGTGCGTACGCGTTTTCGTTGCGTCGCAAAACTACCGGTGTTTAAAAAAATTCTATCTCTGCTCCATTTGGTCGTACAGATTTGAATAAAAAACGAAATTGTGCGGAATTTTGTAAGCTACAATTTTGATATCTACATAAATTTCCTTAAAGTTGATATTTTCCAAGTTATTTGCAAAAAACTGATCTTTTGAACCTTTTGGACCCTCCCCTGCCCGCAACGTATCGTCTACACGTGGGGACTTTTAATATGTTGAATAGTATCCTAAAACAAGCCTGTTTACAAAGTTTCAGCCCAGTCAGTATTATTTCCTCCAAATCGACAAATTTCGAGTCATTTTACTGGGCTACTACTTAAGTTCCGTTTTTAGTTCCCTTGCTTCTTCTTGCGTGTACGTTTATCACGTCGTGTTCAAAATAAAGATTGTGTGCCTGATATGTCTGCGTTCGAGTTTATTACCGGAAAAACCACATAACCACAATAGGTTATGGGCCCAGATCGTTAACTGAGCGTTGAAATTGTATTCGCGTTCGTTTTTTGGTGATAACGCGCAAATCGGCATTTAGATACGGGAACTGTGAAGAAAATGGCCGACCCCGTGCAACAACACGTCGACGATGGCAGTCGCGTTGTGGCAAGCATCCAAAAGCTAGCAAGTGATGAACAGTGGGAAACATGGAAATCGAACTATGTTTGAAAGAACAGTGTCTTTATTCGATCGTCGATGGCACGCGACCGTGTCCGGATGGGCCACAGGGCACCGAGGAACCGTCGGAAGCGTACCGACGCTGGCAACGAGACAACGCACGCGCAGCTCGAATAATCGGTACGACGCTCGATGAAGAAGCCGCCATTCACGTCCGCAAGAAAACTAACGCAAAGGAAATTTGGGATACGTTGGTGTCAGTATTTGAACAGTCGTCTCTGCAAAGGTTATATACATTACTCGACAGCTTCTTCGAGATGACAAAGGATGACGCTACTTTCGTTACAAAACATACATCGAGGTTAGCTAATGTATTCGACGACATTCTTAATGAATTACATAAAAGTAATCCGAATGCCACACTTCCGTTATCGCTGCTTCACCATCGTATTTTCAAAACGCTCGGTCCTGAGTATCAATATTATCGTTCAACTTGGTATCGCGTTCCGGAAGGTGAGCAAACGACGAAGCTACTGATTGAAAATTTGCGTTTGATTGAAAGTTCGGTCGCGTCGCATGGAACATCGCAGATGTCTGGCGCTTTCTACGCAAAATCTAAATTAAAGGATTCACAGAAAAAGAAGCAAAACAAATCAGATTCGTCGTCGACAGAACATAAGAAAGAAAAACGTTCATGTCTATATTACAAGAAAGTCGGACATATCATCGCTAATTGTCAGAAACGTCTGCAAGCAGAGCAGAAAAATGCAACCAAAGCCAACTCCGGCAAAGATAATTCCGAAGCCGATTCGAAAAAGGATAGCAAGCCAGGTACGTTTTTCGCCACCGGCCTGGCAGTCAACACAGACTTCGTCCCTGCTGAATCCTGGATTTCGGACTCCGGTACAACTCATCATATGTCGGCAAACAAACAACACTTCGTCACGTTTGAAAAGTTTCCGATCCCGCAACGCATCCAGACAGCCGGAAATGATTATATTCTGGCTTATGGGTCCGGTAAAATTAACGTCGAGATGCGCATAGGTGATAAATGGTCGCATGCTTCAATGAATGACGTCTGGTATGTACTTGAGGCTCGTCATCAACTTTTCTCCATTCGACAAGCTGTTAAATACGGAAATGACATTACGTTCGATTTTGATGGTGTGAAAATTCGATACGATGGTGAACTCGTCGCGACCGGTGAACTCGTCGGTCCTGTGTACGTCATGAATATGCGCGTTCGTGCTCCGGATTCGCCCATGGAAACTAACCTAGCTTCAACCGAAGAAGTACTGCAAGGATGGCATGAACGATTAGGCCATCAAGATAAACGTCATGTGCGCAATGTACTATCCCGTGTAGGTATATCGGTTAAGTGTTCTGACGCCGCGTCCTTCTGTGATGGTTGCGTTCTCGGTAAATCACATCGCAAACCGTTTCATCCGCGTCGAGATCGTCCGCAAGGCGTCGGCGAGTTGATTAATGCCGACGTAAATGGTCCGATGTCAATCGATTCGCTCAACGGTTTTCGGTACTACGTGGTTTTCAAAGATGACTATTCTCGTTACGTTCGTATATTTTTCATGAAAGAAAAATCAGAAGTAGCTACGCACTTAGAAACGTTTCTAAATAAGTGTGATACCGCAGGACATAAAGTAAAAACTTTCCGTTCGGACTGCGGTACTGAATTTGACTGTGCTAAAGTGTTGACATTATTACAAAAGCGCGGTATAGAATTTCGTCCTTCGTGTCCATATACGCCTGAACAAAATGGCGTCGCGGAACAATCAAACCGACACGTTACTGAACTGGCTCGTTCGATGCTTTCGGTCAGTGAGTTATCAAAATCATTTTGGGCTCATGCCTGTGACACGGCAGTATATCTGATCAACCGCACAGGAAAGTCAAGTGTTCACGGTAAGGCGCCGCTCGAGTTGTGGACCGGCAAAACATTTGACAGTTTTGATTACTTGCGAATTTTCGGATCTGAGTGCTACGTGAACATCCCAAAGAAGTTTCGCTCTAAATTCGACGACAAAGCAGATCTCGGTTACTTCGTGGGTTACGTTAACGACAAAGACGGATACAAGGTATGGGTACCGTCAAAGCATCGTATTGTGAAATCGCGCGATGTTGACTTTCGTCCAGAGAAAATATGCACAACAAACAACAAAGTCTACCTCGAATGTGAAAATCAGTGTGAGAAGGCTAATCGAGACGGGGAAGCCCATAACATTCCTCCTGAAGATATTGAGACTGAGGCATCTTCTTCTGAAGATATTGAGACTGAGGCATCTCCTCCTGAAGATATTGAGACCGGTGACCCCCAGGAAACCAGCAATTCGAACTCCTATAGTACCGCCGACGATTCATCCGAAGAAGATGAAATTCAGGACCAGGTTCGGCGCTCCGCACGTACAGTTCGTCCGCCCGCAAGATTTGATGACTGCGAAATGGGTTATCAACCTCATCGTTCCCAAGTGAACAGTGCCATAGCATGCTTGACAGAAGCTGTTCGCGAGGATCTCGAGCCAACCAACTTTAGCGACGCCATGAAGAGTCGCAATTCGGACAAGTGGTTGAGCGCAATGAAAGAAAAAATGAACGCTTTCGACGAAAATGACACATGGGACCTGGTGCCATTGCCGCCGGGTAAGTGCGCTATCGACAATCGTTGGGTACTTCGCGTGAAATACAAACCAGACGGTTCAGTTGATCGGTACCGTGCTCGTCTAGTCATTCGCGGCGTATTTCAGCGTGCGGGAGTTGATTACGATGAGACTTTTAGTCCGGTTGCTCGTTACGACTCCATTCGGGCCGTCATCGCGACTGCAGCTAAAGAAAAACTCGTCCTTGGCCAATTCGATGTGAAAACTGCGTTTTTATATGGTGACATCGATACCAAAATCTACATGACTCAACCACAAGGATTTGAAGATGGGACCGATCGTGTCTGCCGTCTGAAGAAATCGTTATACGGTTTAAAACAATCGTCCCGTCGTTGGAACGACAAATTCCACTCGTTTATGGAGAAGAATGGATTCACACGGTCAACGGCAGATCCTTGTATTTACATTCGACAAATCGGAGCAAAAATATTGATAGTCGTAGTCTACGTTGATGATGGTCTTATCGCGGGAACGACGCAAAAGACAATCGACTCGTTTCTAAAATTGCTAACTTCAGAGTTCAAAATCACGATAGGTTCTCTCGACTCGTTCTTGGGAATGCAAATCAAACAACGTGAATCTGGATTCTTCGTTTCGCAACGAGCATACATTGAAAAGATTCTACAACGTTTCGGCATGGCTGACTGCAATTCGATAAAGACACCTGCTGACAATCAACAATTAGACAAATCGCTTGATGGTGCTCTTGACGATTCCATTTCATATCGTTCAGCAGTGGGATCTTTATTGTATTTGGCCTGCGCTTCTCGTCCAGACTTGGCATATTCAGTCTCGAAGGTTGCTCGATCAATGGCTGAACCTACTGCATCCGACTGGGTCTCCGTTAAACGCATCTTCCGGTACCTTCGCGGTACTTCTGACCTGGGTCTTCTCTACACTTCTACTGGTGATGGATTACATACGTATTCCGACGCTGATTTTGCAGGAGACACCAAAACACGACGATCAACGAATGGCTTCGTCTCGCTTATTAATGGTACAGCAGTATCATGGACTTCTCAGTTGCAGAAATCGGTTTCTTTTTCGACTACTGAGGCCGAATTTGTTGCTGCCAGCGAGGGTGCCAAAGAATTAGTGTGGCTTAAAAGATTGTCGGCTGAAATTGGTGGAACCAAAAGTATACCTACTCTATTTGTCGATAACGCAAGTGCAATCAAACTTGTCAAGAACTACGAATTCCACAAAAGATCCAAACATATTGAAGTTCGTCATTACTTTGTTCGAGAACTTTATCAAAAGGGTGATATTAATGTCGAGTTCGTGCGTTCTGAGAATCAACTAGGAGATATGTTTACTAAACCTTTAAATCCTATTAAGTTTAAAGCTATGTGTTCTAAAATTGGACTTTGTATTTAATCTGCTATTTAATCTAGTTCGTTTAGTAACCCCTTTTTTGTTTGTTAGTTAAGTTTACGGGGAAGTGTTAAGGTAAATCAACTTAACTCTCTATGTATGTATCGCCATCTACCTAAAATTACCATTCTTATATTGGCAAACCTTGTAGGTTGGCTCTACTTAAGTTCCGTTTTCAGTTCCCTTGCTTCTTCTTGCGTGTACGTTTATCACGTCGTGTTCAAAATAAAGATTGTGTGCCTGATATGTCTGCGTTCGAGTTTATTACCGGAAAAACCACATAACCACAATAAATACAATAGGTCATAGCATGACCGTGCTCGGGCGGGGACTGACTCGGGGACCGGTAGCTTGCGCCCCTCCACCGTGCGGCGCGACCACAGCGCCGGATAGCGTCGGTATCGATACCCAACACTTCCATTTATTCAATATTGTCGTTTCACATAGATGGTTGTTCACAATTGTTGTTCCCGCACAAGATGGCGGTCGCACGTCTCGCAAAGCGCAAAGTTTTCGTTTACGGTACGTCAAAACCATTCGCCTTTCGTATCGGCGAAAAGTAACGCGTTTCGCAGGCGTTCCCGTTTGTTTCGGACGCTGTGGTACGTGAAATTCGTAATTCAGTACGTAATCGCGATAATTACAACGACACGCCGAGATATACGCGCGAGACGGGTGTTATACCTACGAGCGCCCACGAGAGACTGCCTCAAGGAATATTCCTCTCTCGGGCTCCCTACCTCTGGTAGTTTACCCCCACCATGGGGTCTCGGCCGCTTTCTCTTCGCGGTACTTTTCCGTTCTCTGTGTTAACAATAGGTGTTTACGACTCCTGGCCGCGCCAGATGTTCGCCGCTACGCAGTTACAATAGGTGTTGACAACTTCTGGCCGTGCCAGATGTTCGCGGTGGAAATTTCCACTTGTAGTACCATATACGCGACGCCCTGAAACAGCCCCCGGATAGTGGTTTTCCATTACTCTTAATTTTCGACTTTCGCCGACGCCGACCCGTGCGCACGTCTTCTCTTACATCTCTTTAGACGACCCCGGGTTGACTTCTCAAAGAAGACGTCTGGGTCGCTTTCGCGATGTCCGCCGTTGACGGCGACCCCCGGGTCTCGCTTTCACGGTTCCTACTAACAAGATTCCGGACTCAGTTCCTGTAGCCGACGTCCGGATATCGACTTGGCCGACACGTTCCCTTATCTCGCGTCCGGGTAATCGGATTTTGACGGCGACCTGTTCCTCGGGTGTACCAGGTCCCGTTAGCTGTGACCCGCTGGATTTTCCCCGCGGATGACGCCCAGTTACCTATCTGGTTTCCTAGTGACCGGATCGCGTCGCTCTCTGGCCGGTCCCCTGTTTTGCGACCTCGCGGTTCGGCCCGCGTGGCTATTATTCCCGCGGCACGCGCGGTTCTACCACCTGGCTACCCCGGTCCGCCATCTTACGATCTGGTGACCGGATCGCGCCGTTCTCTGGCTGGTCCCTTATTTTCGGATCTCGCGGTTCGGACCGTGTGGCTATGATTCACGCGGCACGCGCGGTTCTACCACCTGGCTACCACGGTTCGCCATTTTGCAATCCAGGGTTCGGATCGCGGCGCTCTATGGCTGGTCCGCCATTTTGGGACCTCGCGGTTCGGACCATGTGACTATTACTCGCGCAGTTCGTACGGTTCCGGTTCTCGATGACCGCGCTATCCCGAATCGTTATCCGCTTCGCTATAGTCCGCGATTTGTGCGAATACGGGCTTGGGTGTCCCCGTTCTGAAGATTGTGTGTGGCTCGACCGCCGTGTTTTTTCGCGCGTTACCGCGATGCACGCGCAAAGCAAATAAAAAATTATTTATTGTCCGAACCGGGCAGTTTTGTGCCACAAAACGAAATAAATTTAAAGTGAATCGGGAAGAATATAAACTTATATACTAGATGAGCCGCCGCTCGGCGACCGCTGTCGCGTTACTTAATTCCAACTTAATATACTATTTGCGCCGGACAGACCCGAACCAAAACTTATATGTTGAAGAAGAAAATAAAGGGGATAAATACAGTCAAGTATATTGGGGCTTGGGCTCTCTATATCTGTCCGTCCTCGGAACGCTCAGGGTAGGCTGGCCTAGGCCGGGGCATCTTCCTCGTTCCCCGGAGTTTCTTCTCCCGACGATATGCTCCGGAACTCCTCGTCCAGCTCGTCCCTCTCGTCTGGCGTCGCTACATGCGGCACCACCGTCATTATCACCGTCGGTTGGTCGACACGGCGCATGCGGTTGCAAGGACACATCCACAAGCGGGCTCTTACCGAGCTGGTGAGCCGAGGGCTGGCTGACGGAGTAAACGTGAAAAATTCAGGCGAGTTTTTCTGCGAGGCATGCCAGTTCGGCAAGCTTTACAAGTTACTGTTTAAGAGCAACAGTGGCAAAGCATCGAGGAATCCAGGTAAATACAAACACAGCGATATGTGTGGACCGGTACCAACGGAGTCGACAGGCAGTGCACGGTATTACGTGCTCTTCAAGGACGACGCCATTGCATTTTGATATGTGTACTTTGTGCGTCACAAGTCAGACGTGTACAAGCGGTTTATCGAGTTTGAGCGCCTAATATTCAATAAATTCGGGCGTACGATGAAAACCCTGCGCACTGACAATGGCATGGAATATTGCAACGCACGCATGAAGAAGTACATGAAAGAGAGAGGTATTACACTGGAGACCACACGCCGTTTACGCCAGAACAGAATGGGAGGTTAGAGCAAGACAATCGCACGATCGTTGAGGCGTCAAGGACAATGCTGACGGCGAGAGATCCAGCACATCTGTGGGCGGAAGCAACGGCAACAGCCGTGTACACGATCAACAGAACGGGACAGTCGCAAATCGGCGGAAGCCGTACTCCGTACGAGCTGTGGACGGGGAAGAAGCCTGATCTTCGCCACATGCGAGTATTCGGCTCTGACGCTTATGCGTATGTACCGAAACAGAAAACCACGAAGTTTGACGCTCGAGCGAAGAAGCTGGTCCTGGTGGGCTATGATAGCGAGTCATCGAAGTTATCGTTTGTTCGATCCAATCACGAAATGTGTGTCTATTTCCAGGCATTTAGGTTCAACGAACGAGCGCACGGAGGGGGTCAACAGGCGTCGGAATCCGAAGTCAAACTCACATTGCCATCGTCGAGCGATGACGATGGTGAGGAGGAAGACCAGAACGCGAACCACGGCAACGAAGCTGTCGTCAGCAACGCAGGCGCTGATGATGCGGCCGCCGGTAACGCGAGAGACGCTCAGGCAGTTCAAAGAAACGAGAACGTCGAGGTCCAGCAGCAGCAGCAGGAAGCAATGACACCCAGGTCGCTGCGCAATCGAGACTCGTTGCGCCCTCCAACCAGGTACGCCTTCTGTTGTGCAGAGTACAACGTGCCAACCACGTACAGACGGCGTCATTAATATCTGGTCCTCAAAATTAGATGCGTTTCGGAAACTCACTCTTTGTCTCTTTCTAACTGTTTCCCCTTAGAAAGAGACAAAGAGTGAGTTTCCGAAACACATCTAATTTTGAGGATCAGGCATTAATGACGCTGTCTGTACCAGGAGACTATAACTAGCCCAGAGGCAGGTCAATGGGCGGAAGCAATCGAGGATGAGCTCGACGCACACAGAAAGAACGGGACATGGATAGTTGTTCCGCGTGTTCCAGGAGAGAAGACTATAGACTCAAGGTGGGTCTTCAAAATATTACGAGACACAAATGGAAAAGTCTAAATTCAAGGAGCGTCGAAGATTCAAGCAGCGAGAAGGTGTGGACTACTCCGAGACATTTTCGCCAGTCATAAAGTACGACTCGCTCCGAGTACTTCTTGCAGTCATCACACAGGCCGATCTCAGGGTTATGCAATTCGACGTACGAACTGCATTCCTGCACGGTGAGCTTGACGAGGACATCCGGAGCTGCTGACGAGTCTAGTGGTCAACGAGGAAGCCAGGGGTCGAGAGGGAGTAGTTTGTCTGCTCAAAAAGTCACTTTACGGACTGAAACAGGCACCGCGCTGCTGGAACATTAAATTCACGGGAGTTTTAAAACGTTTTAATTTGAAAGAGACTGATGCGGACAGTTGCGTTTTCTACGGTATCTACGGAGGATACGAGGTATATCTCGCGATCTTTGTCGATGACGGTATAGTTGCCGCAAAATCCATGAAAATAATCGATAGTATAGTCGGGGCTTTGAGCGAAGCTTTTGAATTGACTCTCGGTGACTGCAGCAGCTTCGTCGGGATACAAATTGAGCGAGATCGGGCGTCGAAAACAATGTTTGTGCATCAGTCGGTTTATGCAAGAAAAGTAATAGAGAGATTCGGCATGAGCAAAGCGAAAGAGGTCTCCGTGCCGGCGGACCCTCATACAATTTTGTATCCGGTAGAGTTAGGTGAAAGTGAGAAGCATAACGTGCCGTATCGCGAAATCGTGGGATTACTTATGTTCCTAGTCGTTGTAACGCGTCCGGATCTCGCATATGCTGTAAATGGGGTTAACAAGTTTCTGAACAATCTCAACGAGAGTCACTGGCAAGCAGTGAAGCGGATCATTTCGTATCTAGTCGGAACGATAGACGTGGGTATCGAGTATCGGGTGAGTGAGTCAGGAATCGAATTAACGGGGTATTCAGACGCAAATTTCGCGAGCGACGTCAAGACTCGAAGGTCAACGACAGGGTATGCGTTCTGCATCGCAAATGGTATTGTTACGTGGTCGTCTCAACGACAAAAACTTGTGTCCATGAGCACAACGGAGTCCGAGTATATAGCGGCGGCGACTGCGGCAAAAGAAGCTGTGTGGCTTTGCACACTCTTGAGTGGAATAGGTTATAAGTGTGATAAACCAACGACGTTGTACAACGATAATCAAAGCGCGATTCGTCTAGTTCAGAACCCGGAGTTCCATAAGCGGACAAAGCATATAGATATAAAATATCACTTTATTTGTGAGAAGGTAGAGAATCGCAAGATTAACGTCGCTTTCGTGCCTACGAAGCTCAACTAGCAGATATATTCACTAAAGCGCTCCCGAGAAACAGGTTTGTCGAACTGCGTACAAATCTCGGGGTTTTTGTCAAACGCTTAGACGGCGGAAGTGTTAAGGCAGGTCGTCGCATTTGACACACGCGTATGCGCATCCCGAGAGGGCATGATGTGTGCCGTGCGCGGCACTTCGGGCGAGCGGGCTCCGAACTCCGAAAGCTTCCGAGCGCGGCCATATTGTCAGTCGCACGCAAACTGCCAAGCAAGCTGAACACGCTAGAATAAACGATCATTATTTTTGCAAATCTAGTCGTCTCTATTCCTACATAGAAAACGTCTGCTCCTTCTTCTATCATACTACGGGTGCCTCAACAGTTTATCAACGATTTAGTCATGTAAGTTTGCGTTAACACGAGTTAGTAAACGTTCTGTTCAAGTTCAGCGCCCTTAACGTATCGACTGCTTTAAATTCCGTAAATTTCAAAACTAACGTTCCGAGGCGGGCGGTATGTTAAGAATCAGAAAAAAGCGGGAGCATTGGGCGATGTCACAACCATGAACGGTCCTGGTGCGGCTACGCGCCACCCTCGTGATCGTTTTCAAATCGCATTTCGAGCACCGGAGCAAGGGGCTGCAGTGTGTAAAGTCTCGGCTCAAGGAGAGCACCAGCGAGTTATCACGACATCTGCCCGTAAACTCTATTTGTGTGAATTTGTGTAAAAAGTGAAAGTAAACCATAGCCAGGGTGTCGATTTACTCCTACGAGATCCACTCCTCTCCGTACATTTCATCGCGCCTCGCGCCCTTGTCAGGGTGGTGCCGGTAAACATCGTGCTCTGAGGTCTTCTTAGTGTCGGACAAAACACTATTGTTAATATGTCATTAAAAAACAGTATTTCATCAATTAACAGTAATTATAATAAAATATGCTCAAACAGAACCTTTTATGAAATTTTTAATAATTTGCTCCACTTTACAATGCTGTAGCTCGCTATCTATTAGATACAAAAAAATATTTTCATCAAAAGTTGTAAGGAATTATACCCTCATCTACAAAATTGATAATAGCTATTTTTGCCCAAATATAGATTGGTGAGGAGATATTCCGGAAAAAAACCATTTTTCCAAGATGACGGCGCGAGCAGAAATACGCCAAGGTAAAAAACTTGGATTTTTTTATTAGAACCTCAAAATATAAAACATATCTAAAAATTAGAATTACCCGACATTTTGCAGGGTAAACTTACTTAGCTACTAACCTATTAAACATATCCAAAAACTGTAAAAAACTTTTTGACTCAATTTTTTATTTAGAATATGCGATTTTTTTAATTACATTAATCGAACACTCTGTACAGTATTATAGTCATAAAATAGTATTGTAGTCAAGATATATAATCAAGAAAAACAAAACTTTTAATATGTATTGTGATATATAGTAAAAAAAACTAAAATAAAATAATATATTTTGTATTTGAATATTGTCTTTTATAAATAAAGATTATAATAATTTTAAAATAAATGTTAAAAGTACTAGATATCACAGATACGCGTTTCGCGCACTCTGTTTAGCTTTAACATTATGCTATTACTATTACACTATTAACTCCTTGATACACACAAAGATTGCAAAATAAACGTTTTGCTAAAAATTTATTCAAATTACGTGTAGATTTCACAAAAGGGCGAGGGCTAGCCTTGCGCCATGCTGCCCAGAAACTTGCTTATATTCGTTCTCAACTGAGATTTACTTACGAGTTGGTCTTACCGTCGTGCACCGCCTAGCAGTATCGTTGTGAACTATAATGATGTTACGTCCTGGGGACTCCACTATATCCCTTTTTCGCGGGAATTCTTATACACCTAAGATAGCCCTAAGATTAGGATAAACAAGCCGAGTACGGACGGTTATCGATCGGGGTGAGGTTAGATCTCGCATTCCTTTTTTTTTTATACAACTATAATAGCTATTTGCCTAGGCGACGAAGCGACCCTCCAGAGTAAAATATTGACAGACGGGGCATACGTAATGGGATTTTGTCTATCAACCTTGTCTAGTCCATAACTATAAACCCGGCGACACGACGCGCCAAAAGGGCCTGAATCCCAGACAGAGTTGATGAAGATCTTTATTGCATCGAGCGAGTTTTATAAAATTGCTCGTGCGATGTTTCCGACAAACAGAGACAAAGCCTAGGACGTGATTGTAAATACACGTGGCGGAAGTTCTGTTTGCCTTGTACCTACTATTAAGATTGAGAAGTATGCATCGTCTGTCGATATAAAAACAGGGTCGCGAGATAAGTAAGGAACCCCAATAAAAGAGAAATTGGCGATAGCCGAAAAACAAATGCGTCATTGGAAAGAACCGAAGGGTTACACCCCCAATAAGACAGTAGGGGCCTTAAGAGGGGGCTCACCAATGGAAAACCGCAAAAATCGATAACCGTCTCTAGCTTTCCAGGATAGGCGAAAACTTAAGAATCTACCTCTTGGGTGAGGAACATCTCAACCAATAAGAAATCTGTTAAACAAAAATTAGAAACATCCCGCCAACCCGAAATCCTTTAAACAAAAACCAGACACATCCCACACGAAATCCACCCCTTCCATCCTTCGAAGCTTCCTATTTAAATCGCGATGTCGCAGGACTCGCCCTCAGAGAAATTTTCTCAGTTTCAGTCTGCATTGCTCGGTATTATAATCTGAATCTCATTCGTTTCGAGTCTCGACTCCACGTTTAGAGTCAGTGCAACAGATCCGACGGACCATCAGTCGCCCCGACTCACCCACCGACGAGTCCAACGTCCATTTCAGAGAGAAGGCCACTCGTTTGAACTCATCAAGTAGTAGGTCCCGTAATTCTTTTAATCCTTCTTTTTCCGCGTTATCGCCCCCTTCTTAAACGGTCTATCGATTGTCGGATCCCCGGAAGCTTATTATTTTGGGGTCGGTCAGTGTAGGCATCAGGTTCCCAGCGGTCGTTGGCGTTGTCGTGGGCCTGACTTGCCTCCCGGCGTCTTCATCGCTGTCGTGGACTCAGCTGGTCCACTGACCTCCCTGAGCTTATGCTTGTGGGTCGGTCAGTGTAGGCATCGAGTTCCCAGCGGTCGTTGGCGTTGTGGTAGGCCTGACTTGGCTCCCGGCGTCTCGTCGCTGTCGTGGACCCAGCCTGTCCACTGACTTCTCCCCCCCCCTTTAAGCTCGACGATTTCCTTTTGTTCGCTTCCGACCGGGTCCAAGAGAGATCGACTAAATAAGTAAATAATTTTAGTGGACCCGAAAGTCCTACCCCCTCGAGGACAGAATCTCCGCACGATCAGGCGACAGAGAAATCGCCAGAACAAGCGGGCGCGACGAGAGGTCGAACTCCCCCGGGAACAGCTCAACGCCGGTCCTCCGCGACTCGCCATCCCACCGCCCCTACCAGCTTTTACGGAAGAACCCGGTTGTTCGCATCAGAATCGTCCCGCTATCATCCTGCCCTATCGCCCAGTCGTCCTACCCTCTCGCCCAATTGTCGAACATCGCCCTATTTGCCGCGTGGCTCCGTTTCGCGTGGTCCCGCCTCGCGTGGTCCCCGTCAACCCCGATCCAGCCCGCTTCCTAGAACCTCCCGATTCCCCCTCCTCTTCCCGAAGTCCGTCCCCAACCTCCTCAACTGCCTCGACTCTCGATCTCGAGGACATAGGCGATCCCGAGACCATAACATTAGACTAATAACTATAGAAGTAACCTTTATTTTTTCATATGTTTTAACTTCATAATTTACATACACTTTAATTTTAAGCCCGACTTAATTTAGTTTACACACATATAACACCTACCCAAATTCATGTAATCACATTCTGATTTCAATTGTAATAATAGCGGGCAGGATGTTCATTTCCAAGTAGGTTTAAAGATCTTGCCCGACCACCCCCGCACCTATGTAACTCCCGCGATAACTACACACTCACACACACTAATGACATTCATTTCGCCTCCGTTCATTCATCTCAATTGCCTCACAATTTTGATGTTTTTTATGTAATTAATGTTCAGCTCAATGTTATCAACATATATCATTTTATTGTAATAAATGTTTAGTTGTTAGTAAGGTTAAATTAAATGTTTTTTTTTTTTTTCAATTTAAATAAGACCTCGCCCACAAATTACCTCCAATTCTCGAAATTGCACGAGGTCCGATCCTGAGTTAAAGGGATTAAATTCTCTGACTCGAAAAGGGACCGACGATCGCACCGCTCACGAAAAGCGTCCTAACGTCTTCACGGACGTTGACCCTTTCTGAGTCATAAAAGTGCGTTCGGCTCGCGCCACGCGTCTCTGAGCGCGTACCTGCGAGCGACATTTGTAAGTATCTAGCTGCGTCCTCCCTTCCCCCGACCCCTCTGGCTAGCCTTTCCTTTGCTTCCCAGATTTTCATATCCTAATCCCGGGGTTGGACGTAACAATGAAATCTCGTAAGATATCTTATGCAAAGCCAACGAATATAGCAGAATATTTAGATATCATGAGATTATAATATTTCACAAAATCCTATTGGAATATTCCGGGCACAATCTACTGGGATATCCGTGGGATTGTATTTGAAAATCTGGGACAATTTGAAATATCGTCAGGATAAAGTGTACTCTATAGGACGTAAATAGGATGGTTTACTTTACCGTGGGTAGTTTTTGAAAGTTCATCCCAGTTTAATTCCATAATATCTTATTTTTATAAAAAAATCTACTTTATATAGAATCTAGTACATATATTCACACAAGTAAGGATTTACTTTATATATTTATTTTATTAGTAAATTTTATTTTGGGAAAATATTGCATTGCTCTTTATAACATTCCTTGTACACATATTAGTCTGTAAAGTAAAATACATTAATATACTCCTTCAATGTAACGTAACGTAATACACAGAAGTTATAAAAATAATACAGTTAATAGTTATAAAATACTTGAAGGAACTTAATTTTTTATATTACTTATACTATTTATACTATTACTACTTATTATAATAATAAGTTAAATGTTGCAGAAAAAAAACTAAAATAAGAAATACTGGAATTTAAACTTTTCCATCACTTAAATGATTACTTTCATTTAATTAACAGATTATATCTGTGTTATTCTCCATTTGGACATATCTGGCCCAAGCGGGAAAATCTTTAATTCCGTAAGCGAAAACACCCCATGTCTGGAAAAAAACGACTTCCACTATCAAACTGTAAATCGCAGGTGCACAGCCTCCAGCAATCAACCAACTTGTCGGAATATGTCCTGCAATCGTTATAATCGCGTTTGGTGGTGTCCCAACTGGCAAGCGGAACGAAAACGAACTCATCAGCGTGGCTGGTATCATCAAGTACATGGGATGTATCTCCATCGCCACGCACTGAAAGACAGATATACAAAAATTAAAATTTTTTTCTTTTTGGAATAATTTAACAAAATTATACTGTTCAACAAGATATTAAAGTATAAGATATCTATATATATAAGTACCGTCTTCTGTCTGTCTGTCTTTCTGTCTGCTGTCTGTCTGTCTGACCGCGAACTACTCATTCGTTAGTGGACCGAATTTTTACCAAAAGTATATGAAATAGGGGTAGAATTTCCCGGGGAGTGCCATGAGGTGTATAATTTCTTGTTACCAATTTTCTGAAAACCGGTTTTTCTAATTTTTCGAGAAATAATTAACCGAATCTCAAAGAATTATATATGAAACAGGAGTAGAATTTTCCGGGGAGTGCTATAAAGTGCTATAAAGTGTATAATTTTTCGTTACCAATTTTTATGGAAGCCGGTACCGAAATTTTTCCAATTTTTCGAGAATTAATTGACCGATTCTCAAAGAATTGTATATGAAGTAAGTGTATAATTTTTTGTTACCGATTTTTTTGGATACCGGTTACAAAGTTTTTCCAATTTTTCGGAAATTAATTGACTGAATCTTAAAGAATTATATATGAAATAAAGGTAGAAAGAACTAAAAAATGTAATAGAATTAGAAAAATTGCTAATAAAAAAGGGGTTTCTGATTTTTGTTTTAAAAAATGTACGTGTTTGTTTCAATTTCCTCAAATGTTGAGATATCAAGCTGAATTTTTTTAGAGATAATTTTTCGTTACTTATAGGTAATTTTTTGTTACCAATTTTTTGAAAACCGGTTTCAAGTTTATCTATTAATGAAAAATTAAATTTATCCTCCAAAAATTAAAAAAAAATTTGGCACTGGTTTAAAAAAAATTGGTCTATTAATACTTATTATTTCTCGAAAAGTTTGAAAAATTTTGATTTTCTTCAAACCGGTAAAAAATTTTTTCTAATTTCTCGAGGAGTACTATAAAGTATATAATTTTTCATTACCGATCTTTTTGGAAACCGATATTAAAAATTTTTCCAATTTTTCGGAAATTAATTGACCGAATCTTAAAGAATTATATATATAGATAAGGGTAGAAAGAACTAAAGAATAGGATAATAGAATTTAATTTTTGGAGGATAAGTTTAATTTTTCATTAATGGATAATTTTTTATTAATGGATCAATTTTCTTGAAAGCGATGCCAAAATTTTTCTAATCTTTTGTTGATGATTTTGATAAAACTGGTACCAAAAGATTACTAATTTTATGGGGATGGCTACTACGGGGTTAAAAATTGGGGTTTTTATGGGGTTCTATTGGTGCCTTAATTAATGGGTGAGTTTGGGGAGAGGGGAATAGATTTTGAGCCCGCGCGATGCGCTCAAAATCTAGTCATACTCTTATATAAAACCCGACTGTTTGTCTGTCTGTCCGTGAACTACTCATTCGTTAATGAACCGAATTTTAGAGAATTGTATATGAAATAGGATAAATTGTGTGTGTGTGTGTGTGTGTGTGTGTGTGTATAAATTTTTTTTTTTGTTAAGTGCTATAACTTTCACAATTTTTAACATTTTTACAATTTTCGAACGTCAGCCTGTGGGGAATACATTTAAATTTAATACCTTTTGCGTTTTTCATTTCAGGCACGCCATATAGAAGCTATTAGGTACACCGTAGTCGAGCGTGCGTGCAAAGAGATGACTCATAACTCCTACATTTCTTAATATTTTTCCATATAAAAAATAGTGTAAATGCACTTAAACATGTACTTCAATATTGTATACACCATGAACCTGATTGGCCTACCACTTTGTCACAAATAAATCCTGAAATTGACTCCCTCCGCCAGATTGTACTACCCCTTTAAACATTAACCAGACAGCACATATAACACTAAAAGATAACGAAAAAGAAGTCTTTATCAAGTTATCTTTTCGACAAAGCGAAAAGATATGTGAAAAACACCTTTTAATGTTGTTGTAATCTAAAATTACAACGGATAATTATTAAATTAATTATAATAAAATCATAGAATAGTCTTTCGAAAGACTTCGAGAAAATTGTCTTTCGAAAGACCTCTCAATTTACGCCGACGCGGACGTGGAAGTCCATCAAGCTTCCGCGTCAATCAAACTATTGCGATATACATAGGAATGTGCGACAACGCATTTCGACACTCGCGGAACCGCGGGATCACAGCGAGATTGCGAATGCGCTCAGTCACTGACCGACCTCATTTGGAGGGCCATCGAACCCGGCGGAATAGCGCTGACAGGGCATAAGTCAAAATAACATAAGGGACCGCCGAAGAAGCCGCGACGGAGAGTATTACACCCGACACTCTGCCCGTGACCGTTCTCGTAAGTCGTGTCGCGTACGCGAAGGTATACATTATAACGAAGTGCGGACGAGTAATAGTAAATGTAAAAGACAAAGCCAAGTGTAATTTATTAAGTGTAAGGAGGCGCTGAAATAAAGCTCCAACGTAAGGTAAAACGAAGTGAAGTTAATTTAACGACGTCTACACCCCGTTTCATTTACGAACCCGAACTCTTCCTAGTCTGCCCGCCTGTGCCTACCGAGTTCCAACTCGTAAGGTCAAGAGATCCTAAAAATAATAAGTGTTTTGCCGTAAGCCGTCACCAACCGGCGACGCGGCATAACAATGTTATTGAAAAATACATAAAAAAGTTGACGAAAAGATATCTTTTTTGTGATGTCTTTTTCAATAACATCAAAAGATATGTTATAAAACATCTTTTGATCTTATCGGAAAAAATGATATAAAAGAAGATATCTTTTTATTATCTTTTTTATGATGTCTTTCGGTAAAGACAAAAAACATTGTTAAATATAAATAACTCAGTATATTGATTGAAAAAGTGAAAACTGTTTTATTCATCAATGGACATCCGGAACCATGGCCGAGTACATAGATCAGATGCAAGATCTAATTTTTCGAATTCAACGCGCCGGGGGAGAAGTACGAGATGAAGAGTTCGTCTGTCACATTATCGGAGCAATGCCGGATTCCTGGAAAACTTTTATTTCAGGTTTAGAATCAAGTCCACTTGAAATTTTGACACCTAATTACGTAATTCAGAAGCTTAAGTCCGAGTATGAGCGACGTCAGGATTGAAAGGAAGCTTCAAGTACAGATATAATGGAAGTAGCTGCTGTGGCCAATAAGTCTAATCGAGGGGCAATCAGTAAGTCAAATAATCGAAAAACATATAATAATAATAATAATAATTGTAACCAGGAGACGCGCACTTGTTATAATTGTGGTAAACGAGGACATTTAGCAGCAAAATGTCGAGCCCCGAAGAAAGACAAGGACAAAGACAAGGCGGATTCAGCTTTTCATGCAGTAGTTCACAACGAGAAATCACTTCGAACTCACACTAAGAAACTCAAGATTGACTCAGATGCATGGTGTTTGGATTCAGGAGCGACGAAACATATGACGAATGATCGTAACTTCTTTTCTTTTTTCCAGAAGTTAAAAGGTACTATGTCTAATGCTGACGGACATTGTGCGAAGATTGCCGGAATTGGTTCTGGTATTATTATCAGTCATCGTTTAAAATCTGGAGAAATTAAACGACTACAGCTAAATGACGTACTTTATGTACCTACTTTGGTGGAGAATTTTTTATCGGTTTTGCGAGCATTGAAGAGCAATTTGGCAGTTTATTTCGAAGATGCAGTTGCTACTGTGGCTACTAAGAGGGATGACGGACCACCTCAAGTAATGATTTAAGCCGATCTGGATGAATTCAAGTTTCGAGCTTTATCCAAACAAGAGATTGCACATGTTTCGAAGATTTCCTGTTCGTTACATCGATGGCATCGTCGTTTCGGTCATCGAGATCCTGTTGCAATTCGGAAGTTAGTTCGCAGAAAACTTGTCACTGGTTTGGAATTTCGAGCAGACGATAATCTCAATGGAATCTGTGAGTGTTGTATTCAAGGAAAATTAATTACTAAATCATTTCCAAACAGTCAAAGCACTACAGAAAAGCCGCTTGAATTAATACATAGTGACCTCTGTGGTTCTTTTCCGGTAACATCTGCAGGAGGTAATCGATATATTTTGACGTTCATTGATGACTATTCACGCTATACAGTAGTTAAACTTTTAAAACAAAAGAATGAAGTCACTAGAGCTGTTAAGGATTATGTCAACTGCATGAAGACATATTTTGAACGTGAAATTAATGTCATTCGCACAGATAATGGACGTGAATATGTCAACAGAGAACTTCGAGATTTTCTAAGAGAACGTGGCATTAAACATCAATTCACAGTTGCTTATACTCCACAGCAAAATGGTGTTGCGGAACGCAAGAACCGAAGTTTGGTGGAAATGGTTCGTTGTATGTTGATCGACGCAAAGATGGCCAAGAGATTCTGGAGCGAAGCTGTTTTGTGGGCTACTTATCTTCAGAATAGATTGCCAACAGCATGCATTGATAAGGCTCCGTTTGAACTTTTTAAAGGAAAGAAGCCTGATGTCAGTCATTTTCGAGTCTTCGGAGCCAAGGTATTTAGTCTTGTGCCACGAGAACATCGTCGAAAATTGGATAACAAGACTGTGGACAGAATCTTGGTCGGATATGGAGACGATGTAAAAGGATATCAAATTTTAAACCCAAAGACTAATAAAGTATGGTATAGTCATACTGTTAGAATTGTTGAGAATTCTACTAAACAGAAGAAATCGATCGAAGAACCAGAAGGAGATTGGCATCCTGGTATGAACAACAAAGATTATAGTCACAAATCTCGAAGTAAGTCAAAAACAGAGGGAGGTGGTTGGCATCCTGATATGGATAATGACGATGATGATGGACCATCGAGAACTACAATTCCTACTCAACCATTATTAAATTCAGGCGACGATAATGATGATGATAGCGATGAAAAATATAATAGCGTTGAATCCGGAAGAGAAGATAATCATGTTCCTGAAGAAGATGATGAAGAAGACAATCATGAAGAAGATGATCCTGAAGAAGATAATCATGTTCCTGAAGAAGACGTTTCTGTTCGAAATGTCCCTGTTATTGAGAAGAAGATTGAAAATGTTCCTGAGAAGATTCAAGATGAGGCATCTTCTTCCTCTTCAACACAAGAATTGCGACGTTCTAAACGGACTACAGCTGAACGACCACCCAAACGATATGGATCAGCAAGATTGGTGTCAGCTGTTAATGCTGAGCCTAGTAATTGGAAAGAGGTTCAGCATTTACCACACTGCCAGAGGGAGCTTTAGACGAAAGCTGCAGAACGAGAGATAAAGCTGCTCAACAAATATCGAGTTTGGGATCTTGTTGATCTTCCACCTAAGCGAAAAACCGTCTCGTGTCGATGGGTGTTCAAAACGAAACTCGATGCAAATGGCCGCCCTCATACTTACAAAGTTCGTTTAGTCGCACGAGATTTCTCACAAAAGTTTGGCGAGGATTATGACGAAACCTATGCACCTGTTGTCAGGTATGATATACAGTTCGAGTTTTATTAGCTACCGCTGCCAAAAAGATGTATATTCAACAACTCGATGTACAAAGCGCCTATCTCAACGGCGTTTTTAGAAGAAGAAATCTTCATGGAACAACCACCAGGATTTAAGGGTCAGGATCAAAAGGGTCAGGAAAATAAAGTGTGTAAACTTCGAAAAAGTTTATACGGTCTTAAACAATCCGCACTTGCTTGGAATCGTCGAGCAACAGATGTATTAACAAAGCTTAATTTTCAGCGTAGTACAGCGGATGCATGTTTATATACACGTGTAGAGAAAGATAAATTGATTACTTATATTCTTCTCTACGTTGATGATCTGTTAATAGCTGGAAAGACTGCTAACATTACTAGAGAAATAAGCAAGAGATTAAGTAGTCATTTCGAAATTCGTGATCTAGGCAAGGTATCATATTATCTTGGCATCAAGATGGAACATAACAAAAATGGAGATATCTTATTAAGTCAAGAAGCCAAGATTGAACAATTACTTCAACTTTATCAACTGAATGAAGCAAAACCGGCTAGAACTCCGATGGAAACGGGTTTTTTAGCCGGAGATACTGAGAATAGTCCATTATTGTCGAACAATCATCAATATCAACAAGCAATTGGATCTCTTCTGTATTTAGCTACTATTTCACGACTTGATGTGGCTGCTGCTGTCGGTTTTCTAGCTAGAAGAGTAGAGACTCCAACTCAAATGGACTGGAATGCAGTCAAAAGAATAATTCGATATCTTGCCGGCACTAAGAATTACAAACTTCATCTATCTTCAACCAGTGATGATATTCTTTGCTGTTTTGTGGATGCTGATTGGGCCGGTGATAAACAAGATCGAAAATCAACATCCGGATATACTTTTAAACTTGGATCAAGTGCTATTGCCTGGAGCAGTCATAAGCAAACCTCGATATCGATGTCGTCAACCGAAGCAGAGTACGTGGCCGCTTCTCATGCAGTCAAGGAACTTCAATGGTTACGTCAGCTACTCATTGATATGAACGTACTTCCTGAAGGTGCTATTCCAGTATTTGAGGATAATCAGGGATGTATAAAATTAATTCAGTCCGACAAATTTAACGCTCGAACTAAACATATTGATGTTTATCATCATCAGCTTCGACATCTTCGTGAGAAAGGTATAATCGACGTTCGTTATTGTCCTTCGGAATAGATGATGGCAGATATTCTAACGAAACCATTACCACAAGTTCAGTTCAACAAGCTTTCAACTAGCAATCGGAATCAAGATTTAATTATTATTTATTAAAGTTAATGCGCGGATCGTCAAGAGGGAATGTTAGAAAATTTGTATTTAGCGTCTTTCCGCGATTAACTATCAAAAGTTTATTTATCGCATTCTGGGTATTTAAAATAGAACCGTGAACTATGTTCGTAATTGTCATTTGTTTGTAACATCTCATCTGTCTGTCTTTAACGTTCTGTGTGTGTAAAACGTTTATTTAAAATATGCCATAAAGTGTATAGTTATTTGTTACCGATTTTCTGGAAACCAATTTTTTAAATTTCTTTAACTATAAGTACCGGACGTCTGTCTGTCTGTCTGTCTGACCGCGAACTACTCATTCGTTAGTGGACTGAATTTTTACCAAAAGTATATGAAATAGGGGTAGAATTTCCCGGGGAGTGCCATAAAGTGTATAGTTTTTCGTTGCCGATTTTCTGGAAACCGGTTTTTTCAATTTTTTCAATTTTTCGGGAAATAATTGACCGAATCTCAAAAAATTGTGTATGAAGTAGGGGTAGAAATTCCCGGGAAATGCCATAAAGTGTATAGTTTTTTGTTACCAATTTTCTGGAAACCGATATCAGAAATTTTTACAATTTTTCGGGAAATTGACCGAATCTTAAAAATTTATAGATCAAACAGGGATAGAATTTTCCGGGGAGTACTATAATTTTCCGTTACCGATCTTTTTGGAAGCCGGTACCAAAATTTTTTCAATTTTTTGGGAATTAATTGACCGAATCTTAAAGAATTATATATGAAGTAAGGGTAGAATTTCTCGGGAAATGCTATAAAGTGTATAATTTTTTGTTACCGATTTTTTTAGAAACCGGTTCAGAAATTTTTCCAATATTTCAGTTCAAAAATTTTATTAATTTTTTGAAGATGGGTTTAATTGCTACTGGAAACCAGTTCGTCTTCTGTCTGTCTGTCTGACCGCAAACTTCTCATTTGTTAGTGGACCGAATTTTTACCAAAAAAGTATGAAATAGAAGTAGAATTTTCCGGGGAGTGCCATGATATGTATAGTTTTTTGTTACCGATTTTCTGGGAACCGGTTCCTCATAGAGGAAGCTTTGTTTTCATAAATTTCGTATATGAACCTTTTATTGCGTATAAAGTTGGGTCTAATCAACCATATTTTAATGAATTATTTATGAAATAGAGGTAGAAGAAACCAAAAAAAAGATTGGTTTTGAGTTTTTGATGCTAATATGTTTAGATGTATAATTTTTCGTTACCGATCTTTTTGAAAACCGGTATCCAAAATTTTTTCAATTTTTCGGGAAATAATTGACCAAATTTTAAAAAATTGTGTATGAAATAGGTGTAGAAAGACCTAAAGAATGTAATAGAATTAGAAAAATTGCTAATAGTAAAGAGGTTTCCGATTTCTGTTAAAAAAAAATGTATGTGATTGCTCCAATTTTCGCAAACTTCGAGATATCAAGCTGATTTTTTTTATGAATAATTTTTATGGATATTTTTCTGTTACCGATTTTTTGGAAACCAGATTGGAAATTATTCAAATTTCGAGAAATAATAAGTATTAATTAACCCATTTTCTTGAAACCAGTACCAAATTTTGTTTTAATTTTTGGAGGATAAGTTTAATTTTTCATTAATAGATAATTTTGTATTAATGGATCGGTTTTCTTGAAAATGCCAAAATTTTTCTAATTTTTTGTTGATGATTTTGATGAAATTGGTATCAAAAGATTACTAATTTTATGGAAATGGCTATTATGGGGTTGAAAATTGGGTTTTATGGGGTTCTGTTGGTGCTCCTAATTAATAAGTGAGTTCGGGGAGAGGGGAATAGATTTTGAGCTTGCGCAAAGCGCGGGCGAAAAATCTAGTTTAAAATAAACTTATAATTCTTTATATTTTCTGGCTAAACTGTGTAGACGCTTTGTGCATATTTCATCAGTAACCAACTGTGCAAAATATCAGCTGTATACAACAGTAGCCTGATATTAAGATTATGCGACTAACATGGGAACCTCGCGAACTCAAAAACTCTGATTTTAATGAAACTTCCCACACGTGTAGGGGGAGTAAAAAGATAAATTTAGAAATTTTTTTTAGCGGCCCAAAAACGGTTTTAAGGGGTGAAACCACCACTCATATGTAGAGCGGATTTTTGCTTTTCTCGATGTATTTCGAAAAGTATTCGAGATATCAAAAAATGTTTCAAATAAAAGTTTTATGGTAAAGACATCGCTATTTAACCACATTAATAAAATTTTAGGAAAAAATTTTTATTTATAAAATTATTTTAAAAAAATATTATATTTAATGTTGTTGAATAGAGGAGATTTTACTATAAAACTTTTATTTAAAACATTTTTTGATATCAAATATTTTTCGAGATATATTGAAAAAAGTAAAAACCGCTCTAAATATAAGGAGTGGTTTCACACCTCTTAAAACCGTTTTTGGGCCGCTACAAAAAATTTCTAAATTTATTTTTTTACTCCCTCTACATGTGTGGAAAGTTTCATTAAAATCAGAATTTTCGAGTTCGCGAGGTTCCCTTGTAAGAACATTATAAAATATCATGGATCTGAGAACAATAATGTTAATTTTACAGTATCAAGTAATATGCATTAATATACACACACAGAATATATTTTTCATTTCAAGATAGTAGTATAGCAAGGCCGGTTCGAGATCATGGTGCTTGCGCGGGGTGCGGGGCGAGAGAATCTTGGCGGGGAGGGGACCATATCACGCGGATACGAGTACAAAGGCAAACTTTAAGTTATAATTATGGCGCCGAAGATCATTTTTTCTAGGTCGGCGTTCCAAAAAAATCAACAAAAAACCATATTTTACGTGACGTAAACTATAGATTTTTAGTTGAATTCTGGAACGCAGGAAAAGGTTCTTTCAAAATTGCTCATGCGGCCGGATATTTGTTTTTACGTGTGCGTCTAATAATTTTTCAAGAAAGAGCCATACAATAAACAAACAGCGTTATAGAATCGAGCGCCGGTGACAGGCTACTATAATTTATGACCTACAATTATCATGTCCTCTTCCCTATGAAGACACTACGTGTCGGGACATGTTTCACGACATCATTTTGGATCATGTACAGAGTGCCTGTCTCTTCGCGTTCCGCTCTTTTTATATATTTTAATATTTTAATAATTTTATTAATTCTTTTATAACCGTTTATATAAAAAGGACATTACCGCAACATATATATATATATATATATATATATATATATATATATATATATATATATATATATA
>NW_020221063.1:0-1705 GCF_003070985.1 Temnothorax curvispinosus | reverse complement strand
CGACAGAATATTTTGTTGATCAAGAAAAATGTTCCTATTTAATTCTATTACACACAACTGCAGCTTTGTGCATAGGGACAACAGCAATGGTAGCGACAGGAACGATGCTGATAGCGTACCTCAAACATATTTGTGGAATGCTTAGCATCGCCAGGTAAAAGAGAATTTGAGCGTTCGTTTCATAAGTTATTATATCTAGTCTGTTTACTCGATCAAAGATTAAAGAATTACAGAAAAAAATTATTCATAGTTATCGCATTGAGAAGGCAATGGCGATTAATATGCAACAAAATATCAACCAAGAGAAAATTATTATAATTTATAAAGGGATAATCTGTGCGGTAGACATTCATCGCAAAGCTACAAAGTTAGTATATATCCAGTAATGTCTATATAATATGTTACTAACATTTATTTATCCCTGAAGGTTTTCCCAAGTTTTAATAAAGAGTTTTGAAGGATCGTTCTTCTTTTTAATAGCGGCTGGTATGGTCTGTTTAAGCAGCACTCTTGTTCAAGTAAGATTTATTTTTTTGTTATTAAATAATATATCTTACTATAAAAGATATCTTTTTCATTATATTGAGATTAATTAAAAAATCTTTAGCTAAAATAATATATGGAAAAATAATTTATTCGCAATTTAAAACCAAGAATCAAGAAATCAGGAGAATTGTTATCCTTTACAAACATATGATTTATATACGTATTTTACAAAATTTCAAAGTTTTCTTATGTAGAATATACAATTTAAAAAATGGACTATTACGTAATGCATACTCTATAACCTGTTGTAAAGAATTATAGAAAATTTATTAAGGTTTTTATATGTAAGAAATTAAAATACACAGGTAATTTTATATTTTTTTTTATACTTTAGTCTTATATTTTTCAGATCGCATTGTACAACGATACCGTAGAGCAACTTATACTACCGCTTATGTTTATAAGTGTCCTCTACGTATACATGTTTTTATCCAACTATACTGCACAGGAAGTTACAGATCACAATGAATACGTATTTGCCACAGTGTAAGAAACATTTGCATCGTACGTTTATACTCAAGTAATCAATTTGCAAAATTTTTTAACAAAAATTGAAAGTTATATTAAAATTCATGAAAGTATTATATTTAAAACTAATACGATTTCTGAAACGAATATGCATACTATAACAATTATCGACAAATATTTTTATTTTTTTATGATTCTGAATATCAGTTCGTTATTGTTTTGTAGGTATAATGTTCAGTGGTACATGGCTCCGTTACCCATACAGAAAATGATGTTATTCTTGCTACAAAAGGGCACTAAGGCTTTTCATATAATCCTCGGTGGAATATTTATTGCATCCATGGAAAGTGCTGCTACGGTAAATATATAACCGTATATACTACAATTCATAATAGAGTTTTTTATTATTCCCACGAATATATTGTTTAAACGAATATTTATTTTGAGATTTTCACAACTTTAGAATCATGCTTTGATGAATAGAGAAAAAGCAGCTCTATTAACAAAATTATATTAAGAATAAAATATAAATTATCAGCGCGCTCACCAAATTAAAAAAAAATAAAATAAAGAGTAAAGAAACTTTTTAACTTTAACTTCAAACATATTGTCCCTCCATTAATTTAGAGTATTTAAATAACAGCCAGTTCACCAAACCTTTAATATAGCTTCTTACAGAATAAAATAAAAA
>NW_020221062.1:0-5622 GCF_003070985.1 Temnothorax curvispinosus | reverse complement strand
ATTCTACAAATTAAAATATTAAAAATCTCTAACAATACTTTTGTATTTCTTTCGAGGCATCCATATTATTTTTTATCTACCGAGGACATCGTATCAATCAAAAAAAGTCTACGTATCAATCTTGAGCTGTTGCTGTTCTGGAATTTCTGAGAAAAGAATGGCGAAACGATTTAAAGCAATCAAAATCTAGATATTCGAGCGATTACCACACGTGATGTGCTAATCGTGTGCGTCATATGCGACATTCTAGCTCGCGATTGCAATTCGTATTGTTCTGTGTCGTCATGCTAATATAAATTCACGACGCGGTGTCGAAACTCCTCGCTGGTTGTGCCGAATCTATTTCGCGTCGTTTCGAGCGCTGACAATCTCGCGCGCGCGCGATTCGGAATTACGGAGAGCTGTAGCATGTTTACGATGTGTGACATTAAACATTAAGCATTACGGATTATGGAACGTGGACAAGTTTTAACTGGAGAGAGAAAGAGAGAGAACAAGAAAAAGGGAGGGAGGGAGAGCAGAAACTCGCAGAACTCGCCGCTTTGTCACTCGCTCTAATTTCCAATTATATAACTCGCTTAATCTTAATACAAAATTATGCCCCTTTACTTTAAATTATTATTCATGTTCTCACTGGACAATTGTATTGGCAAATATTTATGAAATTTAGAAATATTTAAAGCGCTGGACAATGTAAATTAATAGGAGGGACATGACAGTATACACTGTGAAATATTAAAGAATGAAATTGAAATCAATACCTTGAGTTAAATGAGATTTTATTATTTTCAACTATCATGTGTGTCAAAATTTATTATTTTAACACAAAACAGTATTATTTTAACTCTATTAATTTAGTTAAATTAAGTAAGACCTATGTGACGACGTATAAGAATGGATAAAAATGACTCAAATTGAGTATAATTCGACATGAATTTAACAGTGTATAATAAGAAAATGTAAGGAGGAACAAGACACACAGGAAAATTAAGACAATTAAATTGCAACGATCCTAATTTCACGAAATAGAAAGAAATGGCCTTCGAAATTGTCTTGGCGTTTTAAACGACCCGTTCCTCGGTACAATCCACGACTTTTGTCGCGGCTCGCACTGTCGCCCCGAAACGGGCAGCGTAAAATTTCTCGAGTCCCCCGAGCGGGTCGCACGTGCCCTTGATACATGGGGGTAAACTTTCGCGCGTAATACTACGGCGATCGGTGTCACGTTATTTCTGGCGTTAGCCAGAATTGACCCACTTTCTCCGCTTTTCGCTCGTTCTTTCTCGAGCATCTCCCCGAGACGCCGCGCGCGGCCGCGCGAGGATCGCGGCGCACAGCCACTTTTGTTCGCCGGTCTCGATCGACCGATTGCAAAAGTGCCGTTGCATCGCCTAAGAATCGCATGACAATGGAAAGACACCGATTTTTGCGAACGCAATGTCGCCCGTTTTGCGTTCTGCCGCGCCGGCCGGCGATAACTCGCGCTCGGCGCGCGGCATGAGTCGCGTTAATTCGACTCATTCTGATATAATAATTGTCCCGAACGTGTTCTGCCGAATAATTCTACCGCACTACATTCGCCTAATTAGCCTCGCAATGCTATTCAATTTTATTTTCGATAGTTTACATAATTTAAAGTGCAATTTTATCCAATCCAAATCATACAGTAATTCTTAAAAAAATTAAAATTATAGTATTTTGTCACTAATATAATTAATATATAATTCCCTCTGGAATTAGGCAGCTGATTAAGGTCTCATCGAAATGACATTCACTGCAAACTGCGTTTAAAGCTCGGGTCCCGAAGACCGCGTCTCGTAAAGCCTCGCGCGAAAAATGAGCGGCACGTATGGAAGCGGAGGAACGTAGGAAGAAGAATTACGTGTGCGCCGAGCTGCCACCGAATTCGAGCTCGCTCGCCCGTTCGCAGGCGGCGCCGAATCCATTTGCCATGGGAGAAAGGCGTCCAAATTCCAGGCCTCGATTTAAATTGTGCATTACGTAATAGGGCGGACCGTTCGCGCTTTTCGGGAAGCGCGTGCACGCGCGTTGTTTCTCGACCGCGCGCCGCGATTCCACGGAAATGATCGACATAGCGAGCCGCGTGTCGAAATCGAAATGCCGTCCGCGATAACGGCCTTGGATACTAAGGTTATCGCTCTCGCACACTTTAAACTACTACTATATATTCGTATACTAGATACATTAATAATACCAGGGCCGCTTTATTCACACACATCAAGCGTAGGGTCTTACAATAATTTCTCAAGGTTCAGGTTTCTCGAGCGGGCTCTCACTTTTTCGGTTTTCAACCGGATCTAGCTTCTTATCTTCGATCACCAATTTATCGCGATAAATATCCGGATATACAATTGAAGTATATTATATAGAATATAGTATATAGAAACGTGATTACTCCTGAATTCTGTGGGAGAAGACCTGATAGGTACCTTCTTTAATTCTATACAGAGCTGAAAGAGCGTGAGATACAAGTCGGTTAAACCATAATTAAGTGTAACCGAGGTTGGTGAAACTGGTCATTAGAGATGCAAATTTGAGGGCGCGATCGGGCCCCACGTATATCGCGTAACCTTCCTCCGCGAGACACATGGTCCTCAATTAATATTTATTCGCTCGATCTTTGCTCTCACCTTATATCTCACGTGATCTTCGCGATTTCTCGTTAGCGCGACTCCTTATCTTGTAAGGATAAGCCACTTACAAGTCTACATGCTGAAAGCGCGCATGTGTGAGAGAGATAAAGCGACTTTTACGGGTAAAGAAAACAGGACGTCGTTTAGCGTTTTCGATGTAAACGGGAGAACAAAGTTGCAAAATTGTTAAATCGAGAGTCGTCGTAGGCGTCCTTAATAACATGATCTCGCATTTCTGATATTTTTGGAGTTGGTAAGGAATTACTGCCCACGCGACGAATGACGCGGCATGAAATTACATTTTGACATAAAATACATAAATATACTATGTTTAATCCGTGACATATCGCCTCTCACATGCACATGACATATCTTCTTTATTTCGCCTCCCTTATTTGCTTTTTATCCCTTTTTGTCGACAATTTATTTCTGACGCGCATGACGGCCGGCATTAATAACGAAATGGACCGCCTTGACAAGCGGAACATTTGCTTCGCTTATGCGCTTTTAAATCCGTCGGATCCGCGATGCGTCGATGAGAAATGATGGAATCGAGGAAAGATCTTTGATTTAAATTTTACTCGCGAGTGTGAAATTGTGGGCGGATCTTATCGAGCGATTGATTTATAGAAAGTGGAGAAGAGCGATTGATAGCGATAATTATATTCGACGAGTTTTGGGGAAACATTCGGTGTCCATTATATAAAGTGCGTGCGCAGCACATTACTCGATACCCTTTTTAGCTTTCGTTGCTGGCCTTGATTCGCATATGAGCGTGGTTGATAAATGATTAAAAAAACGCGTAACCTTAATCGGTGAGCTCGATTATATTCCGTCGAGGGTCGAACACGCAGGATCTTTCATTTGTTTTGTCGAATACCGAATACATCCGTTTAAAGCCGACGGTACACAGTACACACCGCATCCGTTCAGTTCGTGATTCGATTTCGTGATTCATTGCAGCTAAATCACTTTAGACGTTAGCTTTTACTTAATTGCGCCCTTAATAAATTACACACTTAATAAGTGTCAATGTAAAATAAATTTAATTTAATATTCTTATTGAAATAATATTTCAAAGCAGCATAACTTCCCAGATAGTACAGCTGATCTTTATGAATTCAAAAAGATCTGAATCTGATCTTTATGAATTCATAAAGATCAACTGTGCTATCTGGGTTCTCTCCATTTACAGAGAGAAAGAGAGAATCGATTATCTCTTTCAAACAATGATGTTCTTTTAAATTAAAAAAAAATTATATTAAAAATTCGTTAGTAATTTATCTCAGTAATTTTTTTAATCTATAGGCATATTCTCTTTTAACGTAACAAAATGTAATTTGAGATAGACTAAAACAAAGATAATTTGAAACTAAACTGAACAGACGCGCAATGTACCGTTCATTTAACTCATCAAATTAATTGCACTCCAGACACGACGTGGATGCAGTTACCGCAAGTGCTACGTGCATGTTTTGCGAATCGAGTGTCAACGTCGTTAATAGCAACACAATTTCGCGCATCGCATTAAACGATCCTGCGTAATTGGTAACGTCGTAATTAGTTAAATTGACATAATCGAGAGAAGTGGGCACCGCGCGATTTTTTCTACGGCTAGGCGGCTGTGTCTCGTCACAGAAAAATATGTTTTAATTTTCACAAATATTTTAATTTAATTGATTTAAAAAATTAAAGAAATCAAATAATACAATTTATTTAAAGATTAATTAAGGAAATCAAGTAATAAATATTCATTGAAATCCGACATTTTATCCCCCGTTGATTTTCCGCAGAAATCCCCGATAGAGAAGCGGTCAACTGTCAAAGGCCAGACGGTCGTGTCGTCTCCTATTGTAATCGGATCGACAAGAAACGCAAAAATCGCGCTCGGTTCTCGCCCGCGGCGATTCGCCTGTTTGCTCGGATTCCGGACCGGTCTCTCTGTCAAAAGTGAACCGGTCTTTCATGCGCACGTAATACGGGGCGCGATTACGAGGTGCCGCATAGTGACATTGGGCGCGGTTCTTTGACGGCCGCGGCTGCAGTCGCGAAACACTGTTCGGTGAAAGTCGATCCAGTGCGCAAACCACACTCTCCTTCTCGTTCCTTCTTCGTTCCGCTGCATTCCGTCTTGCACGACTCAAAAGGATAGACAGAGAGAGAGAGAGAAAGAGAGAGAGAGAGAGAACTTGTAATCACATTACTCTTTCCTGAAAACTTTGTTTTATTCGAGGAATGACCGAATATGGTTCTTCGGCGATGTATCTCCACAAATAACAGCTTCTATAATCTCTCGCAATAAACAACGCTTGAATTTCAATTAATTAGCTAGCAAAATTTATTTTTTATTAATTATGACGTGTTTTCGTTCGTATATGAATGTAAAATAGAAAGGTACAGAAAAGTGTGTATGTATATGTTTTATTACTTGAAAAATAATTCTTCTAGGTTCTTATCTTAATAACAGTTAATTATCTTAATGCAGTTCGAGATCGATAATTATCGTTTTTTTTTAGTGAGATATGTGTTATTTTTTGTTACGATTTATATAAAATTATTTCCTATGAGCATATGATATACGAAAGGATTCTTCAAATTCCTGTTTCGAATTTTTACTAGTTTTATTCTGCTTTGTTATTTTTGCTAGTGTACTAAATGGTTATAAATAGATTAGTAATCAAGTAGATATAACGTTATATAATAATTTTAAGCAAAAAATGACGTTCCTTTATTTTATTATATAGTTTTCACAGAGAAGCTATTACAGTAGTGGATATCGCTCACTGGGTAGACGTCTGGCGCAAGGCGGCCGCGTCTACTTTGTCTGACTTGCGTCGACCTTTACTACTTACTCTGTGAAAAGTGGACATTCGTAACACGTAAACGCGAAACTTCTTTTACGTTATTTCAAGGACTCTATAATATATATCAATATATAAATTGTATCAATAATAAAAAATGTGATACA
>NW_020221061.1:0-4280 GCF_003070985.1 Temnothorax curvispinosus | reverse complement strand
CTTTCTTGGCCCCACAACTCACCATGGACAGTGGTACTTGGGCCCGTATCACTACAGGACCTTAGTGGCGCATTCAGATCGCCATTGACGTCGCTTAGTTACTGCAGAGCGCGCCGACTAGTCGACATCAGATCTTGTGATCGAGCCGTACTGAATCAGAACAGCCCCATTGCAACGTTCCAGCAAGACCACTGGGAGGTGGGCGCATGACCTGACTGGGAGAGGCTATATATTCGCGTCACCAGACCAATTTAAGCATGCGATTATCTTTTACTTTAGCCGGGGTGTCGAAGTTGGCTGGCCTTGCAACGTGGGAGAAGCGGACGCGATTCCCGCCACCGCTGCGAGTCGAGCCCCGGCGCCGGGTATGCTTGAAACGCAATGCCAGTGCACTACGTTTGACACACATGGATATCCATTCACGAAATAACTTATTACTATTTGTTTCTATTTTAATTTGACACGGCTACTGGGGGCAAATCTCGTGGAGACCGTGGACATATTCGGACGAGTTTGTATTTATTATCTTCGACTTGTTCTTGGCCGTTATGTGATCCCGAGGAGGATTAGGTGCCATAAAATCAAAGAAGAAGAAGAAGGCTACTGGAGGCCACGGCACGAGTCTCGTGCATCAAGAGGCGTAATCGTTTCTATACCCGATAACTGGCTCCTACTCTCAAGGGACCAGCTATGCACTCACTGGGTGTCTCCGTACTAACCGAGTCACCACTCTCGCATCGCTTGCACGTGACCATCCGAGAACCCGGGCATGAAGATTCATTCTTGATTTTTTCATATTTACTACGTGTTGGAGAGCAAACGGATTGACAGCCGAGAGCTCCCCAGATAACCGTGCTCTTTCTTGGCCCCACAACTTACCATGGACAGCGGTACTTGGGCCCGTATCACTACAGGCCCTTAGTGGCGCATTCAGATCGCCATTGACGTTGCTTGGTTACTGCAGAGCGCGCCGACCAGCCGACATCAGATCTTGCGACCGAACCGTACTGAATCAAAACAGCCCCATTGCAACGTTCCAGCGAGACCACTGGGAGGTGGGCGCATGACTTGACTGGGAGAGGCTATATATTCGTATCATCAGATCAATTGACTTTAACCCTAGGCCTAAAGGAACTCGTGCAGAGAATCAAAGGCCTAAGACAGCCTAACTCGGTCGATACAATACGACAGTGCTCGCACCAGCGCAGTTTTCGAGCCACTCGGATCGTCGGATCCTGACACGGATCCGCCACTTTTTTCGCGCTCCTTTCTGCCACGATTCACAAAAGGTAGTAGCCTTGCCACTGTTAACAACGTGGACGGGAGCGAGGCCGCCGTGGCCAGCGTGATTACCGGTAGTAGGTCCGACGCACGTTGCACGTAACTTTTAACTTTTTAATTCGTCATGATTATTTGTACTTAATGCATTAAATTATGCGTTTTACTCATTGATATTGTTTAACAATAATCTTATCGTTGCTTATTAAAAATGCAACGATAATTTTATCATTGCATCTTTAATACGCGTATATATCGATGCTGTGAGATTTATATCAATATTACTCGTATAAAGCCGGGTACTCACTAGGACCGTGCAATGTGCAACGCAACGGTTGCTACAATTTTTTCACAATGTGTTTGTTCCGGAATAAGACGTATTCACTAGTTGCAGCAACCGTTGCGTTGCACGTTGTACGGTTCTAGTGAGTATCCGGCATAACAAACTCCCTCCCACTAAGATGAGCTTAGTGTACTCTCAACGCAAATACGTGTGTTAGAAATTCGTTGACTTATGGCTGCTGGACATTAGTATACTCTGCCTGTTGCGTTTCGCCGCAAAACCTAAGGCCTACTCACTAGGACCGTGCAACGTGCAACGTGCAACGCAACGGTTGCTACAATTTTTTCACAATGTGTTCCGAAATAAGACGTACTTACTAGTTGCAGCAATCGTTGCGTTGCACGTTGCACGGTCTTAATGAGTACCCGGCATAAGATGGCTAATAGAATGGCTGGCAAAAAATGATTCTGTTGATACATCATTTTTTTTCCGTGTATATTTCCCTAATTACCTGTAGCATAGCGTGACCTTGCGATCTCGTAATATCAGGAATTGAGCGCTAGTCAAGCGAAAAGCATTAGAACTCGTCAACATAAATCGTGTAGATACTCTTCGAAAAGAAGCTGAAACTCTCTAATCAGAACTATCGAATTTTAAAGTAGGAGTGCCAGCTTCACACACCCGTCAGATTATATCCTTTCGCGAATTTTTAGAGCTATGTCAACGACAGGAAAAATAAAATGAAATAATTGCAAGCGATCGGTTCCGATCGGTCAGATTCAGATGAAAGCACAGTAAATCTGAACTGCTTTGTGTTCGCTCCAAATACTGGTAAAACCCCCTGTTGAGCTGGCCCCCCCACTTTGCAGAAATTAAAAAAAAAAAGCGCAAAATTACAAGCTATTTGTGAGCTTTTAT
Organism: Temnothorax curvispinosus; assembly: GCF_003070985.1. Lineage (NCBI taxonomy): Eukaryota > Metazoa > Arthropoda > Insecta > Hymenoptera > Formicidae > Temnothorax > Temnothorax curvispinosus. The sequence goes on along the minus strand of NW_020221061.1, from coordinate 1,801 downwards.
ATCCTGCAGATTAAAATTTTTGAGCTTGTCACACTGAACAAGAATTTAATATTTTTTATGGGGGGCTGAGTCAACGTTTAAAAATAGATATTGAATTGATTTTTACGGCAGAATTAGGAGCTATTTATGAGTTTTTAAAATGATATAGTTTCGATTTTTGATCTCATCCTCTTAACCCCGAAACAACCTTTTAATTGATTCAACTCAAGAGAAAAATGTTGAGAAAAATTTAAATATATCGTATCGCGGATATAATTCGTATAGCGTATAAACTCTAAGAATAAATTCTTAAAATACGCGCATTTTGATTATTGAGCTACAACCCCTTCGCAAGAAAACCATCCCATCTTCCTGGCTTAAGAGAGAACTGTACTTAAAATGAATAAAATTATTTTACGACTAAATATTGTTTACTAAATTCTGAACACTAAAATAAAAAAAAAGAGTACTTCACTCTTGAGACTGTTAGGGATCGGGGGTAGTTTTCCATCAAACGGCTAGGGTACAAAATCTGAAACTTCATATTTTTGTGATACAAATTATCCTGAATCGAGTCTACAAGTAGCAATTGATTCTGCTGATGAGAACGAGTACTTTACTCTTGAGACTAATAGGACTGAGTTCTATTAGGAGCTGTTTGAAGCAGAAGGGATGAATATATTAAGTTTATTTGTATGGTACAAATTAGTACAAATTCAGTCCTTCAAATTTCTGTATTTAATTTTCTTTTTTTTCTTGTGGTCTTTCTAGCTTAATGCTAAGGTAGCACCGCCACGATTTTCTCCGAAATGGCACAGGATACAAAATTGTTATTAGTGGTACAAAATAGTACAAAATGGGTACTAAATATTCTGATAGGTCCGGTTTGATTCTGCCGATTTGGTCCTGCTAGCTTAGAAGAGGTTTAAAAAAGAGCAACAGTTAGATTCGAGTCTCACTTTATATTCCTCTTTTAAGAATGGAAAAAAATAAAATTCCATGTATCACTGTGATTTAACTTATTAAAATTACGTAATGTAAAATTATGGAAATATTATTTTGGTTTTATATGGACAGCATTTTAATTCTCTTGGACTATTTTTGGTGTTTTCGAGCTATTTGTGTACGCTATATATGTACGCCGAGCGAGAATTGACGAAACGATAGAATTGTGTTCGCGGGCGACGTACACTTTCGTTTGATGGCGCAAGATTTTCACTACTGTTTCCGCTCTAATTCTGCGATCCTTCGTGTCATTCAGCATGTGTGTCTTTGGACTCTCTGTACCAGTAAAATCAAGATTTGAAAGCGGTGCAATTTGAACGATTCTTATGAATTACGCCAATCATAATCTGCTTGTAACAAGAAAAAAACGACGAAGAAGTAATTATTGTAAGAATTAAAGTAATAGAGAAATTGAGCAGTTTTTTTGTGAAAACTTAGTGATACAATTTCGTTCTACAACATATTAAAACGATTGATCTGAAAATAGCGTTATCGAGATTTTCAATCGGTTGGTCAGAATTCACGATTTTTCTTCTTCGGCGGAGGAAACACAATGCGTCCGCTTATATAATCGGCGAATTCTACTAAGGCATGACGCGATGCGAAGCAAAAGAATCGCCGCGCGATAATGAGCTCTCAGCACGAATTATTGCGAGTCCGAAACTTGCATAAACCGAGGCACAATCATGACATCATCTTTGGTGGGATTTTTTTCGTTGCACTTCTTTCGCAATGCATCGATTAATTTCACTTCTCTAAATTGGAACAGCTGCCATCGATAAATGACTGTTGAATATTTTTTTAAGTATTCCCCGCT
>NW_020221060.1:0-23483 GCF_003070985.1 Temnothorax curvispinosus | reverse complement strand
CCAGTAATCGGCGAGAATTGATACGGACGCCGCATCGATGCGGCCCGAAGTAGCTCGTCTCTTCGCCCGTTCCATTCGTATCGATCATCCGCGAGCACGATGATTAATTTAACCTGCAGATCGCACGTCTCACCGCCGTGCGAGGAAGCCAAACTCCGAATGGGCGCTGAACGCGTATCGACAAGCCACTCGCGGCGAGTCGATCGCACCCGGTACATAATTTCGGATCTCCGCTTTCGTCAATCCGACGATCTCGATTGAGCGTACACGCTATCGAAGCCCGAGAGCTTTCATGTACTATCGATGTACGGCGGATGAGCCGGATGATCTACATCTGTTTGCATCTATAATAATTGAATATTAAGAGGCGCTCTCAAAGGCGCCCTTCCATTTAGGAATTAGGTCTTCGTGAAAGTTGGAAAAAATTGAAAATTCCTCGAGTTTTCTGAAAGCTCCTGAAATTTGGCACATTTTTCTTTTCGACTCGTTACAATGGTTTAATTACTTATATTTCTATATATAATCATTACTTTTAAAAACATATATAAATTCTGATAATTTCTCTGTAGTTAAAGTTGACAAAATTTACACGATTTAAATCTAGCATTTTTATTTCGATTTTTTTAATATTTGCCATTATTCTAATATTTTTTATATATCTTAATTAGAAAAATATTACAAAAACATAACCGTGAAAAACGATATGCGGTATTCATTTCATTGAAGTTCGCGTGTTCCTTAATTGCGAAAAATTACAAACGAAAACAACGAGTCCTATAGAGGGGAGCTGAACCGGCGCGGCGGTGCCGGTGTAATTAGCGATGAAAAAGGAGATCCGCGACGCGAGGTGTAGGGGAACGCCCGTTCGTTATTTCGGAAAAACAGACGGCGCCGGGAATACCGGAGATGTTATTGGACGGCAAATATCCGTGGCTAGAGGGAAGATTTCACCCTCGGTGTAACGCAATATGAAGTCACGCCCGGAAGCCCCCACGATTGAGCAAAACCACAGACGAGCTGTGTATATACGGATTGCTTCGAGTATATCCAGTGTCTGTAATAACATTGAGCAAGTAATAAGAGAGAGAGGGAGAGAGAGAGAGAGACAAGGGAATTATTACGAGAGATATTAAAAGCAAGTAGTTGATTATCGTCAAACAACGCATCGTTCAGGACGCATCTTAGCGAATAGGATTAACTCTTATTTTTTTCACAAACTTCACTTAGATCTTTTAATGGCTTATTTTACGATTGTTATACACAGAGAGATGTATATTGTGAAATATGAGTTTAGAATTAAGTTTGTTCGTACAGTGTTCAAAGGTAAAACACTTTTTTTTTAAATTCCTTGATATAGTCTTGCATCTAGGTGAATTCCGAGCGCATCCTGTATGTTCGCTTTGTGGAAAAACAAGACGACGTCGTCGGTGCAATCGAACGAACGAAACCACGAGACTACTTTTGTTTGGTTACGGACGAGTCGTATTACGGAGAGATATAAGACAAACAGCTTTCGGGATTTCCAGAACGGTTTACTGATCGATCCTAGTTTCTTCCGCGGCGCGAGAACGTGGATCAGGTATAAGTCGTTTGGGAAATGCCGATGCATTCGGAGAAAAGTTTCACCTTTTTACACGATTACGCTTCTTTTTAATCCTGCGTCACGCGTAATCGCCCCGACCGACAGTTACGTAACTTTACTGCGCCGCGATAGGTACGAAAAGTTCTTGTACTTGCAGCATTTGCAATTTATGTGTGCCCGAAGTTCAGAACGCGTATAAAACAGATATCAAACACTCGAAAACAGATATTTCGTTTATTGCTTTAAATATGGATGATTGCAGGCGCTCAATTTTTTTTAATATGAAACTGTTTCAATGTTTTTTTTTTTACTGCCGCCGTATCTGCGTTACACGCCGGCTGCGCCATCCGTTTGAAATGAGAACACGGGATACGTGCGTCTATATCTGTATTCGCGCAAGTCAAATTTTGCGCTGTATCCGCTGTTCCGAGTTTCGTCTTAAAGCGTTAATACTGAAGCGGTGATGCGCTCACGGTAATTTCCGTTTCGCCGCATTTAGTCGTCGCCGAGTGAGCGCGCGTGCGAAGTAAGGGATGATTCCACAAATTACAACGAGAGGCGGTTATCGCGGGCGCGGGTTTAAACGGAGCGTAAATGCCGCGACGGCCGCGGAAACCGCACGAACGCTCAGCACGCGTCGTAAGCATGACTTCCGGCTTCGGACATGTAATATGGATGCTGTCGATATTTTGACGTGTATCGAAAGTTATTTATGTCCCGATAGAGACAAATAGGTACATTTTATACTGGTATTGATTACATCAGCGTTTGTAATAAACACAGAAGAATGATAATGGATTCTTCCGAGATTCGCTGGGGGAAAAAATAAAAATATAGGATAGAAACATAGAAGCTTAGCAGCGAGTTAGGGCAAATTAGAAAGATTTGGAGGATCGCGCGCGCGCGGGTGCGAGAGAAAGAGAGAGAGAGAGAGAGAGAGAGAAAGGAGAGGGTAGGGAAGGAAAAGAAAGGGGGAGAGAAACAATTAAGGTGATTTACCGATAGGTATTAGTAGTTTGGGCGAAAGCGCGATATATTTTCCGCTATTATCGCCGTAAGGTTAACACGTTGGCGTCAACCGGCAGATCGTTCCATTATTTTATTACATCGTTCCATTAGTTCATTACTTAATCGTGGGAACCGCGATGGCGAGGAATTACGCACCATGGAATCAGCAGGAAATTGATGTAGCAGCATGCGCTGCTGTGCGTTATCACGCCGCGCGTTTCGTGTCGCGGATAATTGTGGAACGATACGCGGACCCGGGATTCCATTTAACGCACGAAAACACTTGCCGTTATGCCGACGAGTACCATCTCTCTATCGAGGATATATGTATATATTTTCTTGTCTATTAGGCAGATTCCATCAGAAAGAAAGAGAAAAGTTGTTTTCACTTTGTTATGCATATCGCAGAGAATATATTCTACGAAAAGGAACGTTAGTTCGTTGCTCGTACCTGAACTTTTCATTTACGTTAATAACAAAGTGTAGGAATTAATAAGAGTGATTATTCTGTAAAGTTGGTATTTCGCAAACCATGAGATTAACAATTTCAAGCGAATACGCGGCGCCGTTCCATTCTTCATCTACGGATCCTTTGAATATTTCGAAGTAGATTTTTCTTTAATGAAAGTTTTCATGCCGGCATTCTTTCCGACAAGTCTGTTGAACTTTTAAATATATCTGGGTTCGAGAGCGAACTCGAAATTAAGATTTAAATTGCATGACGAACCGTTTATTGCTATTTGGCGATTTTTTTTTTTCGGAGTTCGGAGAGGGATTTCGTTCTGTTTCCTGTCATCGTCATCGCTGGATCGGTACCAATAGCCTCGTATCCGCCGACAGACAAGACTGACGTCAACGTCATCATTCTCGATAACGCCATCATCGATCGATTTTGACGCCATGATGACCCCCAGTGGGGTCAGCCGCTTGACTGACATGACGTTTATCGCCTCGCGTGGCTTCGACATGACAAGTCAGCCATTCAGAATTCATCTTCCGGTTTCACACTGAACTTCTCTACGCCCGGCCGGCTCAACGCGGATATTGACTTTTGCGGTCGAAAACCATTTCTCAGAAAAACGGAAAGACTTTCTGTTTACGAAACGAATTACTTTAAAAGGCGAAACCCAGAAGATTGTATAACAACCCAGAATTTTAGAGTCGCGGAAACTAATTACATTTGTAATATAAAAATAGATTGGAATATGAATTAGCTATGTAAAAATGTAACGCAAATTTGCACGATTATTGAGACATCATTCGCGTCGAAATTTTATGGCATAAAATGGCAACTGAGTTTATATTCACCGCGGTCTATATTCGGCAAAATGTTAACCGTCCGTCAAAATTGCCAAGCGAGGCGCAAAACCGCGAGATGTTGCTTGTTGTAACATTCAGCACGTGCGACCCACTTGTCGGCGGTAGATGATGAGGAAGGATCCCCCAGGACCCGCGGCACATTCTGGAGACAAATGTGCCTCGCGCGAGCCTGCGAGACGAATTCAGCGCGTTTCTTTCGCGTCGGGAAATCCTCGATTGGAAGTAGGAGAAACCTAGGAATTATTAATTGTATATATATGTATGTGTATGCGTATTAATGCACAAGTAGAAAGAGCGGTCTATGAGCGTATACAAGTTTTAACGAGATATCGCATCTTCTCCGACAAGTTCGGACTTGGCACTCTCTTAGGAAATTTGATGGAGAGTCGTCGCCTCGTGAAGTTTCAATATCCAATATTCGCACTTTCCTTACGTTCGGGTAACATATGTAAATGTCGATTTAATAATACACCGATACATCTTTTCAACCTTTAATAATTGACTTTTACAAAAAGCATTTATTAAACGAGCTTCGGGCGAATCGGCGTCTCGCTAGGAGTCATTAGAGCGGGAAAGCAGGGAAATGTTGCGCGACACTTAGCACGCGCGCCCCATTTTCCCGTAATGGACGACGAGAAAGGGCTCGTAAGACCGAAGGGTTGCCCGAGTAGTAGCGTGTAGCGTGTAGCTACATAAAAGCCGACGTGTACGCTCGCGACGGAATGCTTAACCGGGATCCGAGTTCCCTTTGGACGTGAGAGAATATGATACGTCGTACATGGAGTGCCCCGAATGAGCGTGCAACATTGATGAAACGCGGAGACCGGAAACGAGTAATAATGTTCTTAAAATCTAAGATCTCTCCTTAGCTTTTCGAGATCCCGATTTGCTTTACCTGCGACGATCTCTCGTCTTAAAATCTTTCTGATTTTTATCATCCACGCAGTTTTGAATTCTTATAGACATTAAATATTCTATGCACTTTTTTAGCTTCCTTGAAGCTAAAATTCTGAAAATTCTGATTATGGATACACACATGGCCTCTCGATTCTCTCATATTCTTATCCTTGCCAATATCTTTGTATCATTCCTTATCGCGTGCCTATATAAAGGGAGTTGAGAAAAGAAGGAATAAAGAAGATCCCCCGCATAACTTAATGTCACTGTATAATTTCATGAGGCGGCGACTTTTTGCAGAATTTCTCGTCGGGACGTTCCATAAAAATTGCGCCGCGCCGTATTCCGGGGTACTCTGCCGTGATAATCGTTATCCTTCGTTGGAATACAGGTGTTCTCGCACCCACCGCCTCCTACCACCCCCTGGATTCGCAACGGTAGCCGAGACTGGGAGCGAGGGTAGAGGGTAAGAGGGGAAAGGGGACAGAGAGAATTCTTCGGGGAGAGTCGAGGAGGTCGTTTAACGACATGCCATACTCTTCGTGCTTGGCATGCGGGCCTTATTATCCCCTGACGGAGGGTTTCCATAAGGCGCTTTTTCTCCATGGAAATGGATGGAGACGTCCTCGCGAGAGGATAAAAGATCCCGCCGGTGCACAGGATTAGACCGTTCGTTTTTATCGTCTTATCGGATACATCTGGATGTTGGGACTTGGGAGCTCGAGGCTGTCCTTTCATCCCTCATTTTGATCCTTGTAAAAGACCTGAATAGAGTCTTATTATCGCGAGATGGCTTCTGAGTAACATAATGAATAACTATCCGCCAGAACTTTATAGGTATGAATAACAATAGTAGATGCAAGTTATGAATTATAAAAATTAAAAATGATATTAATATATAAAAACATATACATGCTCATATAATATTTAAAAAATGTATGTATGTATCGCTAAGAGAAAATTTAGTCACAAAGTATTTCGCGGTTCTTCCTTTCATCCTCGGTGAAAAATTTTCCAGTCTTGAATGCTCTTTACTTTGCATAAACTTTATCAAAAGAAACTGTTAATGAAACCATGGTTCTCCTTGCGGCAATTTATGGCGCGTCCTATCAGCGCGTTATAGTTAAAATTGAGAAATTTTTCGAAGAGATGGAAACGAGGGAGACGCTATCCTTTCGCGTCGCAACTGTTAAAAATCAACGACGCCCCGGGCTCTCGTTTACGGAACGGGAATTAATCGCTTATCCGATTACAGGAAATCCCCCCCTCGATGAAGATCAGTCCTGAAAATGTCGGGGTGCGCGCGTAATCACGGTGTAGACCTTAACGAGCGCTTTTACGAGCTGCATCCTGCCCCCGTGACACCACCGTCGCGTCGTCCCATAAAGTCTTTCTTATCTTCTCGGGGATAGAAAGAGAAGTGGGAAAGGGAAAATTTCTCACTTCACTCTATACGCTAGGCTGCGGCGGCACGTTACATCCTAATTAGATGATAATCGAGTGCAATATCGTCGTGCTCTCGGCCGTGCCACGGGTCGAAGTAAGGCGTCCGCTCATTTTACAACGTCCTTCGAGCTGGGGGAGGGGCGAAAAAGAAATTTCCAGAACCCTGGGTCTAGGTGGGGCTCTAATCACGCGGTAATGAGGCGGTAATTCTGAAAGACGTACGGGGACTCCCACGGGGTGTACCAGCCACGTCACCTAGCAACCAATTCCTCCCGACGAGCGCTTGCCACGTGGCCGTTCGTTATCTTGCCGCTGGCTGTAACGAGGCCGACTTAACAGCGCGAGCACGTCATATAACGTTCGCGAGCGGCGCGGCGGCGGCCCGCCGGGATGCCCCGTTTCCATTTGTCCTAATCAGCCATAAGTTCAGGATGCTGTTTGTAAGGCGTAATGAGAGTTGCCACTGGCTTGCCACGCCGCATCTCCTCGGTATTAACTACTAGAACCGCACTCTCGACTCGTAAGTTTCGCTGCAATTCACGAGGTAACACGAATTTCGAGATGTAATGGATACCGCCCGACGGATTCCGGCAGAAACTGATATCTTACCTAATCCCTTTGGTAATAAAAGCGTCTATCTTGAGGAGAAGAGCATCTTGAATTCTTAAGTGCGCTTTCTGCACGACTATGTATAGACGTTTTGAAAGACTTTCTGATTAACTCGTGTCTCATTTAACATCAGGCACAGTTGCTCCGTTTTCACTTGAATCATATTTATGAGTCTTAATCGGATTGCCAAGCAAAAGGGGCAAATTTGCGGCAAATCAGTGCAAATGGTGAGATGAGTTTGCGTATTCCCGATACAGAGCGCACTCTTGGAGAAGGATTATTTGCCTTCGAGCTTGATCACCGAGCTTTACTTATCGTCAGAGGCGACGCCCGAGACAAGGTTGATGATCAAAGAACGATGTGTCTCTATCTGTGTAATTATAGCGCTTTGATGTCCTTTTTCTCTTCGTTTACCGTCGCAGCCGAGGCATGAATATCTCTATCAGCCGCCGTCGAAATGATCGTTCGGCGGCCCGAGACCATTGATTATTTGATTGGCCGCCACACGGAAATCCATTATTTAATCTTTCCAGCGGAGCTGGAAGAAGGGAACGCCGCACGCGGATGTTCCCACGAGGGGTGACGGGAAAGTTCGTGGTTACGCTGGGAATGTGTGAGTGCGCGGGATCTGTGTTCTACGCCAAGTTTGAGCTACAGGGTGTCTAGCGTCCTATAATCCACGCTTGGATGTACCAATGTCAATTGGGATTCATCGCGTTCTGGTCTTAATTGAATTTTCTCTTTCAAACGGTATAACCGCTTGGAATAGTAAAAATATATTACAGCTGACAATGAGTTTCCACCCACCTCCCCTCTGCTGCGATAACAATCGGAATAAAATAAATATCCAATCTGTATTTATCAAGATTGATATTCCAAAAATCACAACATGACGATAACCGTGGCGTGCTATCGCGATATTCGTCTTTCGCGGTCTCGCTTTTAGTTTTACCACGCGATGGCGAACTGCCATAAAATGGCATTCCGGGAAAATGGTCTGCGGAGAGAGAGGGAGGAGAGGCGGGAGGGGAAAAGGCGGAAGGATAGATCGCAGTCCTCTACTCGAGGAAACTATTGCGTGGCTCCTTGATATTCTCGCCGAGGAACTACCATTCGGACCTGAGCCTCGAGCTTAAACGTGGCATATCGCGTTTCGTTTCCACGCAAATCGCACATTACCCCGACCGGCGAGATTGCCGCCACGCAACGGCTTGATTTAGATTCCTCGAGAGGATATTGCACGTTCCCGGCTCTAATCGCCCGCGAATTCGCGTACCCTTCGTCTGCCGCGGCCCCCTCCCCCCGGGGGACACGCCCCCGTAACGTTCTTTCTCCGCGTCTCGCTATTATTTTAACGGCTCGGAACTTTCGTGGCTAAAACCGATAAAAGCTTGACAATGTCGAACTATGTACTATTACTTTCCGACTATTACGCCGGCTGTTCGACGGCAATCACATTAGTTCTTGACCCGGGAAACGATAACGCGGATAACCATTAGAGTCCCGCACAAACATTTCTTGGCTGCAATATACTGTTAGGACTGGGCTGTATCGTCTTAGTGCTTGGTAGCTTGAAATTACATTACCTTTTCTACGCCAACAGTTACTCCGTTGTTGTTACCATTTAATACGATAAATTATTTCTTACTCTTAACATTATTGCCAATCTCTCGTATATATCTTGAAAGTATTATACGGGGTTTACCTCGTGTCTTCACAATTGCCTTTAAATACTCGAATGCATAAATATCCACATTCTGTCGCGCGGCTTTTAGCTTCGATTTATTTCTTGAGGGTTTTTTTTATCATTCGCAGCTTCAGAGCACTCGATACGTCGAAAACGCGATAAACTCGGCTCGCGTCGCTTAAGCCGTGCGATCGCCTCATTTGTGAGGTCACTCGCCGGAATAAACGGCGGAAATGTTCCCTCGGCTTTTTTTTTCTCGCTCTTTTTCTTCCTTCTTTCTTTTTTGCGCGCTGCGGGGGAAATTACATATCGAGAAACCGTCGAATCCGTTCGCAACGGTTCTTTTATTGGTCGAGTAGGCGCGCTCGCGCGCTCGAATCCGCTCGCGTCGGCGAGGATTTTGACGAGAGAGAGAGAGAGAGCTTTCCCTGTCGGATCGAGAGGCCTGCCGTTCGCCATCCGCTCTCACGCCCGAAAGCTCGGGAGAGCTCGTTCCCTCACGAAGAGCTTTCCCGCAAGCGGCAACCAAAGGAAATGGCAGCGCGGCTAACCGACCATCGACCGTCGTGGTCGCTCGTATTTTGATATTTTCGCTGCACGAGACATTAATTCTCATAAGATTGTCTACAATTTTATTTCAACACTTTTCATCTTTTTCAGTGTGTGCATATTTCACATTCAATAAAAATCCGATTGATTGTTTAGTCATTAAATCAAGAGTTGCTTTTAATATTCAAAATGAGGAAACGGTAGAGTTAAAATTAGTACAACTACGATGATAAAAGATTTACTTGTGGCGTTTTATCATTTTTGGATATTTATAAATTGATCAGAGGAAATGGCGAGTATTAATTTTTCAATGTGATATTTTTGCGTTGAATACACTGCAAATCCAAGTGCGTGTTATTTAGCTAAAACTCTTTTTACACATTTCTTGCCGTTTTAAACCACGTCATTTAACACGATTGAACGTATTAACTTTTAATTTAATGCAGTTAAACGTGTTAAATGACGTAATTTAAAACGCCCAAAAATGTGTAAGAAAAGAACTTCAGTCAAATGTGTAATTTTTAGACGTTTATGGTGTAAAACTAACACACTTGGATTTGCAGTGTATTAATCGGCTGAAACAAACATTTTTCAAAAAAATTTTCTAGTCCGAGTATATTTTTTAATAAAAAAATATCATTAATTACACAAACTTCCTTTGTGCGTGTTAATTCATTCGAGTGGTCGAGTCCAGATAGACAAAGGGCTACTTTACTTGGACTAGTGTTCGCTTTCAAACCGAAACTATCGCTCAGGATTCTCGCCCGATTCCCATCTCACCTTCTTCGGGACACAGCATCCCCTTGAGCATCCTTTGAAGTCATACTTTTCCATTTCCACGGTGCCACAGGTCCGTTTGAGCCCTTTACATACCCTCACGCTCCGTATGCAGGCTTTATTTGTGCAGGCTGATAGAGAGGAGCTCCATAAGGCGATCGCGCGCACGGGCGCGGTTCCGGAGAACGGCGGGGGAAGGAGGGAGGGAGGGCGGGAAGGAGAGAGGGAGGAGAGAGGTTGCGCGAGGGTGGCTGCCCTCCCAAAGCCTCGGGGGGTGGAAGGGCCGGGTTGAGTCGGTCGTTGAGGGCTGGAGGATGATGCCGTGGTCCCTGGATCGATCCCGGGGCTACGCCACACACTACCGTCACTACTACTATTGCCTCGAACCGGCACCCCCCGGCCCGCTGCAACCACCGAGCACTGGCTAACTACCCCCTCGCAGACACACACATACACACGTATGAATTCGCTCTCGTGCGTGATCCTGCACGCTGGCGCTAGCGTGTCGTCGCGACACGCTCGAGCGTGTCACGCGTGTGCGCCGACTCATGCATAGATATCAAGTGCATGCGTCCCGGGGGGTAGACGGGGAATTCCCGGCACCGGCACCGGCACCAGCACCAGCGTCGTCACCGGCACCGACATCGCTCGTCGCGTGTACATGCGCGGGCATTAATGGTGTAGTAGAGGGGTGTGAATGTTTTACGTGCATGTCGAGTTTAACCCTGGTAAAGTGGATGGATGAATAGATAGATGGATAGGGAAGGTATTATGATAAAGAAATTATGCTAATGAAGATATTACAAAGAAATTCCGAACTGCCGGTGTCGCACAGGCTTTCGGTATTTAATCTTTGTTCTTCAGAGACAATGGCGCACACTGGGCCGAGATATTAAGTATTTAAAATGGAAATGAAATACTTGTATAGAAGAGCGCGCGACGTGGAGTACAATTAAATATTTAAATATCAAAATGGAAGAACTTAGAGCGCATTAAAGATTAAAATTTAATTTGAATATATTTTTGCGCGCTCTCAAAGTAGGGAGAGACCGACCGGTCTGCGAGAGAGAGAGAGAACCTTCTCATTTTTTAAATTACTACAGTTCCCATGCGCGCGCCTTCTGCGGGGAATAATCCAGATGGAGAAGCAGGTGTTCTTCGACTCCGGGTACGTAATTCCCTCCTTTCCTTCTCTGCTTTCGCGAGCAGAAATTCTGAGCCATTCACCGACCGTTCTCGCATTGCGAATCCCGCTGATCGAGCGGTATTTTGAGTGCTTTGATCATCGCCTCACATCCATCTTCACGACGTTATTGTGTCGATCTAATATTTTTTTTTTAAGAGACTGAACCAACGCGTGCTCAGACACGTGTGCTCGGACACGCGATGTCCCGAAGCGATGAATAGCTGAATGACAAGCTAATTTCGGGCTGTCGAGATGTCCCCTCTGAATCCTTCGAGATAATATCGATGAGTTTATAGCCGACGTTAATGAGACGCGCGTTTGTGTCGCTGAAGACGGATAACGTTTATCCATTTCTGCATTATTAGTTAACAAAGAAGCTTTTAGCTCCTTAAAGGGTTAATCTCGAAGTCTCAAGATTGTTTCCTCCGTCTTGAAAGAAAAACTTTGCGGCCGAGTTAACTTCGCGATGCCGTAATGAATATTAATGATACACGTAAATATTTTCGCGCGTCATTGAGAATACACAATTAATTTTGCTTTGTTCTTCAACTTATTCGTTTTTAATTTACGTTTTTTTTTTTTACGGTAGGACGATGATCTTTACGAGATCGCTTGCAATTCTCTTCGCGTTTTTAGTCTCCACAAGTTCGCAACTCTTACCGTAATCTCGAAAATCGGCCGTCTCTTCGGCGTAACGCATAAAAAATTTACGCGGACCGCGAAATTTTCTCGCCAAGGCGGAAGTGTGTCGGTCGGATTTACTCCGACGTTATTACGTGACATGCTTCGAAACGCGGGAGGTCGAGCCGCACGAGGGCGGAATAAGTCGGAGCGGCGGGGTGAGAATTTCCCGGCATTAAGTCGCCGCTAATTCCCACGAAGACAATAACACTTCTTCTTCGTGGGCGTCGCTCTAAGCCCTGACCGAGCCATTTCGTGGTCCAGCTTGTCGGAAGTTACGTCATATTTATCGCGGCCATTGCGTAGAATACCATATGGACGAAGAGAGCGTCCGTGCATCCTTTCCAGAGTTTTAAAGTGAGAGAGAATTATTTATTTAAAACAGCCTCGTTTAGCGAATGAAAGCCTGAATCAAACGTGATCTATTTTGGTATTTGTATATAAATAACGTAACATTAATGTTAAATTGACGTGTTCTGTTTGATACGATGAAAGTGTCAAAAGTGACGAAGCTTCACTCGGAGGGGCCAGTGTCGCGGAACAAATGCGACATTCACGCGAAAACACGAGACCGCGATCATTGAACCGAAAGATGAAAGCGAGGCTACGTCCATTGAGGCATTATCCATCTACTTTGTCGTATATACGCCGCGAATTACTTAACGACTCAATTCTGAATCTTCTCTGCCGCGCTGCCATTTAATGAACTTAGTGACAATGACAATTATAACGAAACGATATTTCCCCGAGTTTTCCGAAGATGTTGGATAAGTGATGCAGCAGCAAGAGAGGCGGTACCAAGGCGGTATAATTTTGCGAGGACAATTCCGACGGGGAATTCCGAACAAACCGCGAATCGCAATCGCTCGCGGCTTTCGCGGCGGCCAGAGATCGAAACTTCGTCGCGAAACTTATGCGACGCGGAATTGCGGTGCTCACCGTCGCGCGAGAAACCGCCATCTTTCGATGTGTAGTTTGGTAAGAGGATTTCCGCCTTTGCGCGCGAACGCCGCGAACGATGCACGCCAGGCGCGTTCAATTTTCTGCTTTTGTCCGCTCCTAATTACGAATTTCGTAGCTGTAACGTTGTTAGAAGTTGACGCACGCTCGCGCCTCGCTTCCCTCGCACGAGTTCCGACGTTTGCGTTTCTCTGTTAATTCGCTTAATAATATAATTTACATCGTAATAAACCTTTCACTCGGCGCGCCGTAAACTTCATCCGATATTTCTTTGTGCGGATAATTTAGCGCTTGTAAGGAGCTTGTCCTCCTCGCTGATTAATGACGGCGCATTAAATCATTTACCTACGCTTAAATAACTCGCGTATCTCGTGTAATTTATAGGTGTATCAATAAAATATATTAATAAACTTTCGTATACATTTGGCAATTAGACGCGATCGCGGCGGTCTGGAAGTAACAAGAACCCGGCTTTTAATCTGCAAAACTCGACTTCCCGACACTTCGCCGTGCCCCGCCTTTATTGAGTTAAGCAAGGCAGATTATCAGGAGCGATACACTTCAGCCGGCAGTCCGCGTAGTCGTGCAGGCGTGCTATAGATAGCGGAGAGAAGTCTGCTTCATTATCTAATTTAGTGCCACCCCCGAGGACGCTTGCGGCACATCGGCTAACCTATTCGATCCTTTTTCGCCCTGGGGACCCCCGGGACCTGGGATAATTTAAGTCGCATCGAGCGCGCGCGCGCGGGAAACTCGCTGCTGGTGTACGGACTTAAATATCTACATTTCTTCGTCACCCCCCGAGGAGAAATTCGACGAACCGTCCGTCTCGTTCTGGCGCTATATATCTCGGTGGAAAAAAAACCGACATGCCTTTTTCAGGTGAATAATTGAGGAGTGTAAAGGGTTTGTAGTCCATCGCGTACTTCGCTCGTCCATCTCGTATATTTTCGTCTCTCTGTGCGAGCGAGTATATCATGGAGGCTGGGAGGCGTGGTGGGAAATTTGCGGTCAGAATATCGAAATACCGAAAGCGCTCCTGTCGGAGGACGTTAATTAGTTTATTTCCACGTCGACAGAATAGTGTCTCGATTATTGACTTTATTCTGAATCACGGGCTATCCTGATCGAGCGTGTAATATCCATCGTGTATACAGCTTCTCTATCATAGGCAAATTGTAAATACCAATATAGCTCTCAAACATGATCTATACAGTTTGCGACTACTCGAAGAGTAAAGACAAAGGTGAGAAGATGCGCGCAAAAAACCTGAAAATTTTATTTGAAAAATTAATTATTATAATACAAAAAATGATGATGATTTCAAAGAAAATAACTTTTGTGACGATTAAAATTTCTAAATTGATGAATTTAAGTTAAATTATTTTCTGACAAACGCAATTAAGTTAAAGATGAGTTAAAAGGTACGAGAACTTAAATAAAACAGAAAATATGAGAATAGAGAAATACAAGATATACGTGCTTCACGTTACATTTAATTTGGTCACTCTTGCGAAACACGAGGACACGAACAACTGTAGTAAGTATCTCAGTGTTGGCTGAATCGGTAGTCGGGGAAGTCAAAGGCGATTCAATGCGACACAGACGTTTATTGGATGCTGCGGATGGCGACGAGGCTCGGGGTAAGGTAAGGTAACGGTGGGAATACATATATATACCAATACTAGCAATCTGAAGAAATTTCGTGGATCGGTTTATCAATGTACGTCGCTCCGTCTGACATTTATTGAGGAATAAAATACCTGTAGCGGTCCCCTTTTCAGCCGCGGGAGAAGTAATAATCTTTATTCAGCGAACACTTTGGAGGATCGTTAAATGCGCGCGTGGGAGCTCATTATTTCGCGCAATATTTTCCCCGCTAATTTCATTAGGAGCCGTCTTGAAACTAGCGGTTTTCGCGATTCAAGTACGATGGCTGGCAACCACCAATTAAGTTGCCAGTCGATTCCAGTTGCCTGTTTCGCAGTTTCGCAACCAGTTATATTGCACATAATAAATCCGTTACAGCGCTGCAATGCGTCGCTCATTGGATCATTGCTTTCGCTATATCGAAGGGTTTCTGAATTGAAATTTCATATTATCCGAGTTGTCTCGATAAGCATCCGCACGTGACTCTTTCAAGAAGAACTCTTTCAATCCGACTCTTTTCTGTCCTTTTTTTTCCTCATGACTTTTTAGTAAATTTAAGTAAAGAATTTTTATGCGATATTACGATGAAGTTTTACACGGTATACTTTCGCATTCCGTATTTTTCTTTTTTAGAAATTATTTAATCAGCAGACGCAGTATTAAATCTTGAATCGTCGACGAGGAAGCTTGACACGCGGGCTCTGAGCCATACGAGGTGCATTTGTATTTCGCAGTAACTCGCTTATGAAGCTGAGTACGTGTCTGCGTGCATCCATTTCTACGGGCAAATGGCGAACACGATTTCCTAGCATAATTTCCTCGGATTACGTTAAATCCAAACCGAGGTTGCATTTTACCGAGAGAGCTGTCGGGCTCTCGAACCCGAAGTTGTGGAGTTGCCAAACCGAAATAAAGCAAATATAACATAATAAAGACATCGGTAGCAAATAAATGGCATATCTCTCTTACTTCGTAACTTGAATTAGAATATTAAAATCTAAAAAAAATATATCGTGCTCGCGATAATTAAATAAACAATTTAGTACAAAGTGATCTCAAAGCACAGCATATTGTAAAGGTTTCGTATACGATTTCGCTGTATACACACACACCGTTTATGCCGGATAAATATTGTGTTGCAGTGTAAATAAATTTAGTGTATCATATATCGTTGTGTATTATAAACGTGTTAATTATATTATCTTTATATACATCGCATGGTTTTAATTGCGCTTAACGAAATTTCATAACTATAAAGTACAGTCATAGAATAAATAATATTGAAAACACATACAGCACGCATACTAAGGAGATAATTAAAATAACAGTAGTCGCAATAAATAATGGAAGGTTTGTTGAAACGTAGGATCACCGAGTGGAAATTATCGATCAGTCAGTAAATTATTATCATGGGTGAACGATTATTAACGGCCATGTTGCATCATTACCAGCTTGTTGACGGATCAGCTATACCTCTCTCGGCTTGTAAATCTGGCTATAGCTGTCGAGGAGCAATAATACAATTACAAACTATTGCGCCAGTTCCAGTGATTTACTATTTGGATTATTGCAGATTTGCATATCCGGCGACATCGATACGCTATCGAAAGCGCCCCATTACTGAATTTTCAACGAGCGATAGTTTTACATATACACCCCGCATAAGCATGAATACGAGAGCGCGATAGGTGCGAGAGGGAGTAAATTAGGGAGGATAATTCAACTGTGCGTTAGAAAATCGAGGGAAATTGTATCATTATAATTCAATAATATATTTAAGTAAAATGTGTATAAAAATTTTACGCGGCCTTTTGACTTTAATGCAGCTATTTTCGAAATTTTAATAAAATTTTTATTTTACGTGTCAATCTTAAAAGCGGAGCGGCGTGTATGCGATTAGACGGAAAAAAAATGTTGACATCGCGAAATAAATTTCGAGCGGATTGTATTTGCAGTATTTAATCGCAAAATTGCATGAGCGCTCAACGACTAATGCCAGCGCCATTTCTGTATAACGTGTTATATCGGCGCTTTCGCGAATCCGATGATACGTCGATAATATTGTTAAGCTTCAAAAATCGCGCATCCCTGTTGACGTTGATAAACGACTCGAGCTAAATAAATGCGAAATCCATAATCGGGCATTTACCCGGTAAGCCTCGAAACAAAATTTGCGCCCGCATTGGTCGATCATTAGGATAATTGAGTAAACATCGCATATAAATAAAACTAATTAGCGAGCACACAAATTTACCGTTCAAATAATTAAGTCTGAAATGATCGACATTTTCAAACAAGATCATCTCTATACGCGCTGTAGCTAAATATTGAGAGAACTCGAAAATCTGTATTGTCGTTATTTAAATCTCAAGATCGTCCGTTAATCAGACTAATTCCGAAAGAAAATCGCCTTGGTTAATCTTAATAATTGCATTGAAGTAGACTTTAAATCACTTTAAATGATTATTCAGAAATCTTAGCTTTTCTTAAGTAACATTGTCACACATTTGTATCGTGATTTACTGGAATAAGATTCGAGTACCGAGCTTCAAAATTTAAATTTAAAGTACCAAAATATCTTCGAGTATCTCGCACCGTCGTACGTCACGCGAAATTCTTTTAAGACTCGAATTCCACACGGCGCGGCGCACAGGTGCACCTATCTCTCGTCGCATATATGTATAATAATCCATCATCAAATCTAGCTGGGAGCAAACAAACGCCACGCTATAATGGAACGACGACGCAACCGCGGTTGCTTACCGCCGCCGTCGCGTTTCGCGGTCGCGTTATTGCATCCGCGTCGTTTCGTCTCATTAGAACGGCGATGGCGAGTACGCAACTCACGGCGCGCATCGATCCGTCATCAAAGCGCCCCGCAATTCCGTCGAACAAAGTTGAACCGGATGGTAGCCCCCTGGCTTTGGAGGGGTCGGGCGGACTTGTCCGCGTCCATCGGTCGTAAAGCCGGGCCGCGTGTATACACGGGGCCACTGTTCTGTATGCCAACGTCATTTCCACGTGTGTAGCTACATCGGATTACGCCGTGGTAGTTTCAATGCGCTCGTACAGTCGAGATTTATCGAGATCCCCTCTCAATGGCGTCGCGCTCCTTACCACACACCCCTGTGTTTGTCTGCAACTCGCCTTACTTATCTATAATACCCTTACTTTCCGCAATAAACTTTTTAGTCTATTATTTTTTAAATACTTTTTTAATACCAATGCGACGACGATGAGGTCGGATGCATCACATTTTTATTATTTGGACGTTTCTTTTGACGAAATTTCGGCAAACTACTTTTTTTCCTCGTATTATTTCAGCTATTTGTATATTCAAATCTGTGCAGGAAATTCAGCTTGTTAGTTGTCATTATAGCTCAGCGTCATGTTTACACGTTTCACACTCATTTATGTAAATTGTCTGTTATTTACTTCTCGTACATGCATCGCACCTGAAACGATTCGCCCCCGAGGCATAATAAAATCCTCATTCCACTTTTTCTTTCTCTCCCTTTCTTTCTTTTCCGACATTTATCCCATCTTGCTCCAGTGAGTGTCTCTATTTATCCGTTTTATCGATCCGTTTGTTTGCGTCTTTTTCTACTTGTTTCACTTCACTCTACTTGTTTCTCCATATCTGTACCAGTCTCTCCAGCTTTTCTTCTGATTCCTTTTCTCTCCCTTTCTCCCTCTCTCTCTCTCTCTCTCACTCTCTCTCCACGTTATTTATCTGCTTCCCTGTCGACGAGTACAAGAACGGGGAAAAGTCGCTAATGTCGGACGCGTATCGCGGGTTTCACGGGTCGGCTGTCAAACTCCACTCGGGGATTTCCTTTTCCCGCGAGCGCGCGCACGACATGGCGTGCGCCGCAAGCCGTTTTGTTCTGTCATATTGTCGGGGAGGACTATCTCTCGCCGATGCGTTTTGACGACCGCGGCCCGTCCAATGCACGGATCCGAGCGGTTCCGGTTCCCCCGGGTATCCGGCGGTTCCGTTTGTTTCGCTCGTTCGCGTCGCGTTTATCGCGCTCGTTGTCCGCCGCGCCGGGCCGAGCGCAAACGCGACACTCTGCACACTCGCGGATATCGCTCCGCACAAAATCAACGCAGGAATTTAATTCAATGGTTAATTCACTCCGCTCCGAAATGCGTTACGGGTTTAACCAAGCGTTGATCGTGCGTAAGTGAGTGACTCATCCACTCAGCGAGAGCTCGAGTAATACCAATTTTTGTATTATTTTTTTTTTTAATGGAAAAGCATATGAGATTATATGGAGATAAAGCTTATTGAAAAACACTTTTTCTCCCGCGTGCGCGTGCTAACGTTGAAGTTAATTATCTTTTACGAGAAAGAGAGAGAGACCAGACATCAGATATATCTTAAAGGGTGATCGATCATCTCTTCTCCCCTCATCCCCGAACTTTTCAATTTATCAAGTCTTAATATACAAGAAGGTATTACAAAAGCGTCGTAAATTCCTCTGAAATTTTTCGTCCCGTGAAAATTAATTACGTCTTTAGAACTCTTTCCCGGTTTAATCCTTAAATAAATGATGCTTCTGTTTAATCGATCTGAACGATCTTTCCTTCAAATATCGCTTGTCGGCTCTCGCGAAATAAATCGTCCCCGCGCGGCGTCCTCGTTCTTCATTTCTCATCTTTATGTTTTGTTACGCCTTTCAAACCTAACGTGTAAAATCCTAACGTGCTCATCGACGGAACAGCTGGATGTTGATCTTCATTCCGGAGAAAAGGCTCGATATCGGAATTCAAAGAATAAATTCCCGATTAGGAATAAATTGTATCGATCGCCAGGGCCCTTCAGGCGGGCGTTATACCGCGTATATGAACGCGGATAAAAACCGAAGGGCTGCCATTACCGGGTGATTGATGGAGTGTTTGGGGGGTGGAGTTTACGGGTTGCAAAAAAAGAGTGGCGGTCTCGGTCAAGCGGCACTCGTGCGCTGGGTGTACGCGAGCGGTAGCCCACCGTCAAAGTAAATACCCATTGTTGACTGTCGCTCAGAGATTGTTTTCCCGAACGTTGGCGGTCCGGTGTACTCCCGACGGGCGTACTGTACTCACGAGCCGAGCGATCTGCATAAAGTGTACATTTCGCGTTAAACAAGGGTAAATCGGCACCCTCTTATCGTTAAGAACTACACGTATAAGTTAATGATGACACTGGAAACTCGGTGATTTTCGATGTTGCTCCTTCGCAAGAGTATAAAGTCAACATCGGTGTCGCGTGAAGTTCGAATCGTTCTCTAAGTTGCGATAACAACGTTCCATTCGTTCGCCGAGGTAATGAGAGCTAAGGATGGAAGTTGTAGCGATATCGGACCACTTAGACGCGAGGAGAGCCGCGAGAGAGAACTTTGTCAATATTTTTACGAGACGTTGTACGTGTATGTGTGTGTGTGTGAAGGTAACGCGAAGCGTCAATGCGCCACGGCGCACGGCGTACCTACTGCGGTGCCGGATCGAAGAGGGATCGCCTCTATTAGTCGGCGAAGTTGAAAACTAGGTGGATGTTGATCTAGGTCGCGTGGCCGAGTTTTACAGCGCGATTATTGCGGCGTGTGCGCGTTTGTGTATGGGTGGTGTGCACGCGCACGTGCGCGCAGGGGAAATGCCTCTACTCACCGTTACCGCGCGCGCGCGCGAAGGTAATTGAATCCGGCGATGAATTGAATAACGGCGCAACCGAATGCTGCAAGTGGATCGGATCGCGCGCGCGGGGCTATTGCAGCGACGTGTTGGAAGTAAAAGAATAGGAACGAAAAGGGTCGGTGTCTGACAGAGGGTATTGTGGAAAAGTTGGCTAGTCATTTCGTAGTTCGCGGCAGTTTTCTGAGTAGATTTATTTTCGCGTCGGATATTCGCGGCGCGCGTCAAAAGTTAAATATCGGAAAATATCAGAGACGCGTATTACATGTAAATATTACGATAATAAATCAAGACAGAGGTCTCTTTTCGCATCAACATTTAATCAATATTAACGTCAGGTTCAGCGCGTCAAAATTAATGTCGCTATATTTCTAATAAAGTAAAAGAAATCCAGATTTCCTGCGACATATTTATGTACGAAATGTATTTAATCATATTAATCTATTTCAGACAAAAATACCGGTGCGCGAGGGTGAAATGAAATCTACAGTTAATCAATTTTCAAATTAAATGTTTTACACGCCCGAGCCGGAATTGAAGGGGGTTAATATTTCGGGCGGCATTTAATTTACGTGCCGAAAGTCTGTCGAAATGCAGCGATGTTTTTCAAATTAGTGAAAAAGCTTCTGCGCCTTTGATCAAAAGAGCCACTCACGATTTTATCTCGCGCGCGCGCGCTCGCGGGACAAAATCGCATTCCGCGCGTCAGCGATTTTTCCGGCGCGCGGATTAGCGTGCGAGATTTTCGCGCGAAGTGGTTATCTCGCGACGGGGACGCGCATAAGCGAAACGATTATAGCGCGATGGCGATAAAAGCCACTTTTACCTCCGAAAAACTTTTTGAACGCAGGGTGACACGGCCGAAATAATAAATTCAATTTTAAAATAGTTTGAAAATCGTGCCATTTTTGAGTTACTTTTATAAACGCAATTAACCTGATGTGTATGCTTATTAACAAGATATCCATGCTTTTGCGACATAAACCCGTTACCGTTTATCTAGAAAGTGAATGTTCAAGAGATAACGGAACACTGGTCAGATTATTATTACTGCTACGACTTGCCGCAAGTTACTTGATAAAAGATATAAAGTAGTAAGGGTAATAAAATGCATCAATGAGAATAAGGTGCATTCGCGGAAATTCCGACTCAAACTCCCGCCGCTCATGATCGCGAAAATAGCCGATTCAACGATCGCCAATCGCCGACATTTTTCAACCGGGATATTTATTCGACGCTATCATGGGGCGCACGTGCTTCACGTGCCCACCATATCGTGACGTCGATCGAAAGCGTTTCGTATAAAAGCGATAGTCGTGAACTTAGGCGGCTTCTATGGGGTGTGCCCAGGGTATGTGCAATAGAAAACGCGTGTGCCAGACGAACTTTGTCTTATTTTTATTTTTATTAACACATCGATTATTACGATTATTATCCAGTTGCTTGATAACAAGTCTCGAAGAAAATTCGCTACGACACGCTGTTCCGTATACTTTATGGAACTTTCGACTGGTCTCAAATCGAGTCTGTTTCAGGCTCAACGGAAGTATCGAATAACGATAAATTCGAGGCAATTCGTATTACGCTAAGGAGTCGCGCACCCCCTTCGAGAAAAATCCCTGCAGGCACAAAACTCCTTGCTTTTGTTTTATCTCCAAGACACCCGGTAGATTAAGTTACGACGCCGGATGTGCTCGAAAAGAGTCGGCGTGAATTTCGCCGATGCGTTTCTCTACTTGGATACCAAGCCTTTCGCCATTGTTGAGTGTACGTGACCACGTGCGCCGGCTCGCATTAAACTTAAATTAAATCGCGCGTCGAGAGAGAAACAGCGGTACGGAAACAGAGGGAATGGAGAGATGAAGAGAGGAAACTAGGGTAAAAGATACAGTGCACTCTGCAGACTGGCGCATCGGAGGACTCGCCACATTTTCCCCCTACAGCCGTTCTCGTTGTGTCGTTGATGCTCGTGGTAATGCACGGTACATCCGCATACGCGGATTTGTAATAAAAATATGGAATTATGCCAGGAGGGCGCTATACGGCGGCGTTATTAATGCACGTCCATAAAATTGTGCGAGGCTGCAAACGCGAGCCGTGTAATCATATTTACAATAATATCATGGCTTTACTTCCACGTGCCATTAAATAAAAACGCAAGCTTTCTACAGATAACAGCGAAATAATGTAATTAATTCTTTCAATATTTAACACTCCGCAAAATACGTTTTTTTTTTGTTCGATTCCTGATAATTACAATTCGAGCCGAAATTCCGATCCAGCGAAATATCCAATCGAATTGCAGAACTCAATACATTCGACAGCTTAAATCTGTATCTCCTGTATGTTTTTTAACGTGGATGCAGCTCGTATTCGGCATACTTTTTACGTTCCTTTTCGACGGATGAAAATGTTTCATCCCCGGAGCGCAAATAATTTCGCGCAAGTGAAAAGTCTGCATTTCGCCGATATTTCCGGCTTGGTCGAATTATTAGTTCGATTCGCCAATGTCCAACGCCGAGCACCGACTGCAATAAATTCCATATCGTATGCCTCTCTTTCTCTCTCTCTCTCTCTCTCTCTCTCTCTCTCTCTTTCTTCCTTTAATGTACGTGCGTATTATTATTTTTTATTTTATCTTTTTCGCTGCGATCGAGTTAACCATCATCGAACGCATCACGCGACTCTCGTGTCGATCTGTCGATACGAGAAGCTGCTTTAAAAAAAAAGAAGAAGGGTCCGGCCGAAAAACTCTGCTCCGCGTACCCTCTTTTTGTTAGAAGCAGCCCTAAAAAAAGAGGCTATATACCCTTTCAGCGTCTAACGGCGGCGGCGAGGAGGGCGGGATGGTGGAAGGAGGAGGTAAAATGACCGGTCGATCCATTTTCTTCGGTCGCGTCTGTTCGTTACGTCTTTTTCCACTTTTCCCTTTTCCACGCTCGCCGTTTAGAACAATGGTCCCACGTTTTCTCGTCCTCCTGCAGGGAAAATATTCCTCTCGGTCGCAAAAAAGCGCCCGCTCGGCCGGCCAGGATACACGGCGCGGCGGCTGGCGTGAGCACGTTTATGGAAGGACGCATTGCGAAGAACCACCTCGTTGAATTTATTGGCTTCTGTTTCATGACGCGCGCGCGCCTGATAGTCTAAGCTTGATATCGAGAGAGTCGGGCGTGTTATAGAGGTTTTATTCCGCTCGAGTCTCTCTCTCTTTTCCGTAAAATTATTTATTTTTTTCAACAAGATTGATTATCTCTTTCTCGGAAAGACCGGTAAACGTATCTTTCGGGGTCGTAATCGCGAGTCCTTGCCGACCGGTCGGAATCCTTTTTGCGGTCTTTCGGCGCGGCGCGGAGAGAAAGAGAGAGCCTGGAAGAGAAAGGAAAAGCTCGTAATTCTTCGAGCGACATCGCGAGACGTTTCATTAAGCTTTCACGCCGGTCTTAATTTATTAACGAGCC